>NC_050594.1:373618-446118 GCF_013368585.1 Megalops cyprinoides | reverse complement strand
AGAGATAGAGAGAGAGAGAGATAGAGAGAGAGAGATAGAGAGAGAGAGAGAGAGAGAGCGAGAGAGAGAGAGGGAGAGGGAGAGAGAGAGAGAGGAGCACTGAGCATCATGGGAGAAGCTGCCCTGTTCTTCGGCACTCACTGGGGCCGTCACTGTGCTCTGTGTCTGAGGCGCACCTGTGACGCAGTGGTAAACGGCAGCGGTGGGGGTGTGCCTGTGTCAGGCACCTTTCTAATGCCCCACACACTGCACCCACCCTACACGCTCACAGGAAGACCGTCTACAGCGGCAGGGTTTCCATAGCCTGTACTGTCTGAATGCAGCGACTCAATTCCAGCACCTGTGTTTTCACAGGGCTGTAATGAGCCGCAGTGTGAGTGACAGGCAGGCTCCTGCACAGAGAGCAGTAACTCCCACATCACTCACACAGAAGCTCAGCCGCTGCGGCCCCGCCCCACAGCCGGGACGCATTACCCTCCGGCCCTCTCCACGGGTCAGGGAGACGGCCAGAGTCACGCTCTCCGCTCCACTACAACTCACTGCTTCAAATCAGACTGGAGAAAAACATTCACTAAGTCTTACTGTCCGTCACAACATGCCTGCAGACTCGCAGAGAATGTAAAACTGCATTTGAGGGCAGCCATTTCAAACATATGCTCTAAGTTTTGCATGTGTGTGTGTGTGTTTTGTTTTTGATTTTTGTTTTCTAATGTTTGAGTTCTCAAGACAATGGAACTGTTCCTCAAGCTCGTACTGAGGACATATTTAACAGTCACAGTGCAACTGTAACCGACCCCAGAGAAGGGAGAGTCCGGCCAGGTGAGGCTGGAACCAAAAACAGTACAGGCTGTAAGGCTGGAGTACTGGGGCCTGAGGGCCAGCAGCAGCAGCAGCAGCAGCAGTAACAGCAGCAGCAGCAGCAGCAGCAGTAACAGCAGCAGCAGCAGCAGCAGTAACAGCAGCAGCAGCAGCAGCAGCAGCAGCAGCAGCAGCAGCAGCAGCAGCAGCAGCAGCAGCAGCAGCAGTAACAGTAACAGCAGCAGCAGCAGCAGTAACAGCAGTAACAGCAGCAGCAGCAGCAGTAACAGCAGCAGCAGAGAGTTGGGGATGCTGGTCCCACACCTACCGTCAGGGTCGCTGATCATGTCCAGTAAGGACTTGTCCAGGGTGGATTTGCTCATCAGCTTCTCCTCGTACTCGAAGTACACGTCCAGCTTTCGGCTCTGTGGAGAGGGAGTGAGTGGAGAGTGAGGCCGAGGAAAACAGTGAGGAAAGTGAACTCACAGAATAAAGACCAATAACAGCTTCCTCTGTGTGGCATGAAGTCAGTGAAAGAGCTGCTGCCCAAACTGACTGACCGGAAGACTGTGGGCTTTAGAGAGTGTAGCCTGGCTAAGCTGCCCTGCTAAAGACATGCATAAAAACAAAGCTCAAAACACCAGAGCAGCTACTGCCAAGATCAGACTGACAGCAGCCGAAAAGCTGACAGCATATTACTTTCCTGTAACCAAGCAACTCTGTTAAACAAAACAGGCAACACAAAAATGACACTAACAATCTGTCATCCCCTTCATTTCGATCTTCAGATCTGATTATCCTGGCCTGCAGAGGCCGTCACGCGAGAACATGATGTTCTGGAAGGGTCCAGCCTGCCTCCTGTGCTCCAGAAGGGTGCTGTAGGGCTCTGCTCTGTCTGTCCCACGCCAGCCTCCTTACATCCTGTCTCAGTAGCAGGATGCAGCAGAGGGAGCGAGCCAGTCCCCAAAGCCAGCAGCTCTCTGGGCGGAGCAGCCTACATCACCACCTACAGCCACAGTACAATCACAGACTGTCCCACAGAGGCACTGAGGCTGAGAGGAGGCACTGAGAGCGAGACTGAGAGGAGGCACTGAGACTGAGAGGAGGCACTGAGACTGAGACTGAGAGGAGGCACTGAGACTGAGAGGAGGCACTGAGACTGAGAGGAGGCAGCGAGACTGAGAGGAGGCAGCGAGACTGAGAGGAGGCACCGAGACTGAGAGGAGGCACCGAGACTGAGACTGAGAGGAGGCACTGAGGCTGAGAGGAGGCAGCGAGACTGAGAGGAGGCAGCGAGACCGAGACTGAGAGGAGGCACTGAGGCTGAGAGGAGGCAGCGAGACCGAGACTGAGAGGAGGCACTGAGGCTGAGAGGAGGCAGTGAGACCGAGAGGAGGCAGCGAGACCGAGAGGAGGCACTGAGACCGAGAGGAGGCACTGAGAGCGAGACTGAGAGGAGGCACTGAGACTGAGAGGAGGCACTGAGAGCGAGACTGAGAGGAGGCACTGAGGCCGAGAGGAGGCACTGAGAGCGAGACTGAGAGGAGGCACTGAGGCCGAGAGGAGGCACTGAGGAAGCAGAGAGAAAGCTGATCTGGAAAAAGCCTGATAACATGAAAGCACAGAGGCTTGCAGACGCGTGGCGCTGTAAAAATAGCTCTCTTTATGAGATGAGAGTCCTCTCCGTGTCCAAGCTCACTGCTGCTTCTCTGTAACATTCGGATTTTTTTAGCAGACAGATGAGATCTACTGTAAATCAGTCTGAAATACCGAGCCTGGTATGATCCAAACTCGAGCTCCTTTCCGCGCGGCAGGCAGGCCAGCCAGAACGGCTGAGTGCTCGCGATAGAACCGGGTCCAGACCCTGACTGCGTGATCCAAGTGGGACTCCTCAGGTACAGCAGGGCTGCAGTTTTGTTCCTCTCAGACAAGCAGGCCAGCCCCTTGCAGAGACGGCTGGCCAATGAGAATCCTGCCTCACTGAGGCTGCTGTGGCCCTGCCGATGCTGGGACACAGAGAGCAATCGGAGCTGCTGTTCCCGCGGAGCGACGGGCCGATCCCATCAGCACACACACGCTGCACGCTGCTGCTCCCGCGGAGCGACGGGCCGATCCCATCAGCACACACACGCTGCACGCTGCTGCTCCCGCGGAGCGACGGGCTGATCCCATCAGCACACACACGCTGCACGCTGCTGCTCCCGCGGAGCGACGGGCCGATCCCATCAGCACACACACGCTGCACGCTGCTGCTCCCGCGGAGCGACGGGCCGATCCCATCAGCACACACACGCTGCACGCTGCTGCTCCCGCGGAGCGACGGGCCGATCCCATCAGCACACACACGCTGCACGCTGCTGCTCCCGCGGAGCGACGGGCCGATCCCATCAGCACACACACGCTGCACGCTGCTGCTCTGAGCCAACAGAGCGCTCCGCTCAGCCTCTCCACAGAGCCAGGCAGAAACACAGCTGCTGTTGAGTGCTCGGTGTTAACTGGAAACAGTTCGTCTCTGACATCCCTCACTGACTGCAAGCAAAGTTCTGTCACAGTGACGCTTTTCACCTTTCCACTTGGATTATAGATATGTACAAAATCATTAAAATCACTCCAGCAACATTTGAAAGAGTGCACATATTTCATATTTTATGTCTTTCTTTGGATTAAGTCCCAGACCACGTCTGGAAGGCCCTCAACAAAGAATGACAATGTGACATGCAGTTTTACTCAGGAAAAGAATCAAGCATTTTCTCCCAGTTACACACACACACACACACACACACACACACACACACACACACACACACACACACACACACGCACGCACGCACGCACGCACACACACACACGCACACACACACACGCACACACACACACGCACACACACACACGCACACACACACAAGCGCGCACACACACACACACACACACACACACGCACACACACACAAGCACACACACGTGCACACACACGTGCACACACACACATAGACACACACACTCTCACACACACACACACACATAGACACACACACTCTCACACACACACATAGACACACATGCACGCACACACACACACGCACACACACACACTCTCACACACACGCACATAGACACACATGCACGCACACACACACACACTCACACACACACGAACATGCACACACACACACACACAACCACACACACACACATAGACACACACACAACCACACACACAACCACACACACACACACAACCACACACACACACAACCACACACACAACCACACACACAACCACACACACAACCACACACACACACACACACACACACACAACCCCACACACACAACCCCACACACACAACCCCACACGCACACACACACACACACTGTCCATTCCTGATCTTTGAGGAGTAAGTGAGGAGTAAAATGGGAGATGTCCATCCCCTGCCGCAGGTGGAGATGGGGTCCAGACCCCTGCAGCAGGTAGAGATGGGCTCTGGACCCTTGCAGTAGGTGGAGATGGGGTCCAGACCCCTGCAGCAGGTAGAGATGGGGTCCAGACCCCTGCAGCAGGTAGAGATGGGGTCCAGGGCTCTCACCTTGATGTGGTCCAGCACGGCTGTGGCCACGTTGGTGTGGAGGTCTATCAGCCTCTTCTTCTCCAGGAGCTCTGGCAGGGAGCTGAAAACACAGTGCAACATGTCATTTCGTGCTGTGTCTACGCACTGAACACACAGCAGCAAAACAGGGCTCGCAAAACAGGGCTCTCAAAACAGGGCTCTCAAAACAGGGCTCTCAAAACACCTCACCAGACCAACGGCTTCATGATCCAGTGAAACGGCACATCCATATCACCAGTAAACTACTACTGCTGTAACAGGCAGGCAGGCAGGCAGGCAGGCAGGCAGGCAGGCAGACAGGCAGGCAGGCAGACAGGCAGGCAGGCAGGCAGGCAGGCAGGCAGGCAGACAGGCAGGCAGACAGGCAGGCAGACAGGCAGACAGGCAGACAGGCAGACAGGCAGTCTCTGGGGCCTTGTGAGAGTTCTGCAGAATGATTATCCATCTTGTGTTTCCTGATTTTCCGCTGGCAGTAAACAGCAAGGGCAGAGATGGGAGAGAAGCAGAGACACACTGACCACACAACCTTACCTGACAGCTGAGGTGAGCTTTGCGGTGTTATCAGACAGCATACTGATGGCTCCTTCATCCTCTCCCTCTAACCCCTGGGAAGAAACAATGACTTCAGCTGTGAAACCACAGCCAGGCTCAGTGTGAGAATGAAAACAGAAAACAGACTGAATCTCTGAATCTCTGAATCCCCTGGCTGCTCTCTGCTCTCTCATTTCAGTCCTTTTTTTCGTTTCGCTGGGTATTCACATCTGTGGGTTGCTTTTATTAACTCCTTTCAAAAAGCATTTTAGTGACACCACCACCTTTGAGTCAAAGCAAGAGAATGATTGGTTCTCTGAGTAGGAGTCTGGGGGAACCAATCATGTCTCCTGTTGACTGTTGGATCACTTGGTTGTGATGGCCATGGCTTGACATCCCTCTAAAAAAGGATGTTTTACTTATAAGCACTTAAATACTTACATGTTTTTGTTTAGATATTTCTGCATGTTATTAATTAGGACAATGGGTTTTTTTCTCATTTCCAATATATAGTATTTATATATTTACACAGCAAATGTCAATCATCAACAACAAACGACCTTTTTGAATGGTCCAAGAATTCATTGTTTCAACAAATATGTATGATGGCATAGGCTACAGGAAAATCTTAATTTCAATATTCAAAAATCTGTCAAATCTGAGATAGAAATTTGATTCTGTTTTGAAATAGTGTTTTCCCTGGCTTCAAGGAAAGAACTAGTTCAATCAACATTTTTTTTCAAGTTTTAGATCATGGTGACACCATCTGCATGGAAGAGTCACCCTTCGCTCTTTAAAGGACTGACGCTGTGCACCAGGCAGCACTACAGTTCACAGGATGCCAGATGCACTCTCCCGACACACCAAGACTGTGACAGAGAGCCTCTCCCACTGTGGCAGCTGTCTGACTGCCAACAGAAAGATCATCTTCACCTGCAAACAATACTGTGATACTCTGTCCCAGGGAAACACAGTGAAACACAGGTAAAAAAAGACATGAACTTCCATGCATCCTGGTTCTGGAATGATTTCAAAAATACACCTCAGGTTACAGGAACTCATACCGCTGTCTGATACCACATACTAGACGATCACATCCCAGACAACTGCTAGTGTTAAAATGGAGCACAATATTGCTCTGTACACTGCTGCCGTGATCTCTGGCAGGACACTCCTGTAAAAGATTTAACAGACGATAAAACACTTCCTGGATTAAACAATAATATTCATGTAAAAGGGAGTATTTTTAGGTTTGCAAAATGTGATGGCTAACCAGAGGGCAATGGATTTTCTATTGGACAAAACCGTAAAAGACCCACAAGGGCAGGACACAGTGTGGTCTGCCAGTGATGTCACAGCTACATGCAAGAGTGATCACCATGGTAACCCGATACCACACTGACTGTGAGAGACTGGGAGGCTCTGAAGCTCTGAGACTGTGAGACACTGGGAGGCTCTGAAGCTCTGAGACTGTGAGACACTGGGAGGCTCTGAAGCTCTGAGACTGTGAGAGACTGGGAGGCTCTGAAGCTCTGAGACTGTGAGACACTGGGAGGCTCTGAAGCTCTGAGACTGTGAGACACTGGGAGGCTCTGAAGCTCTGAGACTGTGAGAGACTGGGAGGCTCTGAAGCTCTGAGACTGTGAGACACTGGGAGGCTCTGAAGCTCTGAGACTGTGAGACACTGGGAGGCTCTGAAGCTCTGAGACTGTGAGAGACTGGGAGGCTCTGAAGCTCTGAGACTGTGAGAGACTGGGAGGCTCTGAAGCTCTGAGACTGTGAGAGACTGGGAGGCTCTGAAGCTCTGAGACTGTGAGAGACTGGGAGGCTCTGAAGCTCTGAGACTGTGAGACACTGGGAGGCTCTGAAGCTCTGAGACTGTGAGAGACTGGGAGGCTCTGAAGCTCTGAGACTGTGAGACACTGGGAGGCTCTGAAGCTCTGAGACTGTGAGACACTGGGAGGCTCTGAAGCTCTGAGACTGAGCTTTGATCCCGCAGGGCGAGACGATCGGCTCCTGCCTTCGCTAACATTTTCCTGGAAGGAGCCTGAGCAGCAGCACTGCAGGGCCAAATGCATGAGGCCCTTTGCAGGTCAACCCCCCGCCACTGCCACCCTGTGGGGGGGGCATTCAGTCCCCTCACCAAAATACAATTCATCATGTTTGACAGCTCAAAGTCACCTCTGAGGCCCAGAGGAAATGCTGCCAGCCCTACAGTAAAGGGCTCCTTCCCTCACAGCCTGCTCCTTCAGCACGCCTGAGCGTAACCCACGCTGTGCTTACCTCATCCTTTCCCTGAAGAAGGCTTCTGTTACATAACTGTTCTTAGAGTTGGACCGCGAGACGCTACAGACAGATAGATGAAGGCTGTAATGAGCCATGCCTCCTCCTCCTCCTCAAGCAGAACCAATCACCTGGTCCCCTAGGCCCCGCGCCAACCCGCCATGGCCTGTCTGTGTGCTTTCCACATGCCATTGCTAGGTTACGGGGTGTGTGATGGAGGAGGCTGGACCTCTCTCTGAGCCCCCCCGCACCCCTGTGCCCTCTCTCTGGGCCCCCCCGCACCCCTGTGCCCTCTCTCTGGGCCCCCCCGCACCCCTGTGCCCTCTCTCTGGGCCCCCCCTCGCCCTGTGCCCTCTCTCTGGGCCCCCCCTCGCCCTGTGCCCTCTCTCACCATGATGCTCTTGAGCCGCTTCACCTCGTCCTCCTGGGCCCGGTACGTATCCAGCTCCTGCTGCACGGACTCCGCAACCTCAGGGAAAGGACTGCAACAAGGGGCAGGTCAGAGAGACAGCAGCACACACACACTGCACACACACACTGCACACACACACACTGCACACACACACACTGCACACACACACACACACACACACACAAACACACACACACACACACACACAAACACATTCATACAAAAACTTGCTCTGTAATGCTGTAAATAAAAAGGGGATGCACTCCCTGAGGCCGGAGAAAGGTGACTGAACCGACAAGCTTCTTTCAGATTCACAGGCTGGGCTTGCGCACATGTCTGTGAAAAACACGCTCTTTATAATTCTGCATGTTCCCACCTGGCTGTCCCTGCCTGTGGAACTGCACAGCATTGTCACCTAACTGCCTGAGACCGCAGGGAGAACGGCTCTCAGAACGAGGAGAGCGCGGAATCCCTTTCACAGAGACATTCATTCAGCTCACAGCAGCACAGAGCACTCACTGCAACTGTGACAGTGCACCGGGGAATAATGACTTTAACAGGCTGTGCACAGTTACGCTGCAACAGTGTGCTAAAGCGGAAAGTGACCACAACTTTGAGGATGCATTTAGCAGCTCCTGTAGGCAGGCATTCAGCAAGCTCACCTGCCCTGTGTACCTGTGCAACGCTCACCTGCCCTGTGTAACTGTGTACCTGTGTAACGCTCACCTGCCCTGTGTACCTGTGTAACGCTCACCTGCCCTGTGTACCTGTGTAACGCTCACCTGCCCTGTGTAACTGTGTACCTGTGTAACGCTCACCTGCCCTGTGTACCTGTGCAACGCTCACCTGCCCTGTGTAACTGTGTACCTGTGTAACGCTCACCTGCCCTGTGTACCTGTGTAACTGTGTACCTGTGTAACGCTCACCTGCCCTGTGTAACTGTGTACCTGTGTAACGCTCACCTGCCCTTGTGTTTCTGCCAGAACTTGTCGGCGGCAGTGAGGTCGTAGCTCTTCTTATTCTTCTTCTTGGGCCGTGCCCCCGCTGGAGACGCCTCCGACCCTACCGACTCCTCCATGCTGACCCTGTTCAGGTGGAAGTCCTGCAACACAGACAGGCTGGTTAGCCATGACTCAGCCCTGGACTGAACCCTGTGAGTCACAGACAGGCTGGTTAGCCATGACTCAGTCCTGGACTGAACCCTCTGAGTCACAGACAGGCTGGTTAGCCATGACTCAGTCCTGGACTGAACCCTGTGAGTCACAGACAGGCTGGTTAGCCGTGAGTCAGCCCTGGACTGAACCCTCTGAGTCACAGACAGGCTGGTTAGCCGTGAGTCAGCCCTGGACTGAACCCTCTGAGTCACAGACAGGCTGGTTAGCCGTGAGTCAGCCCTGGACTGAACCCTGTGAGTCACAGACAGGCTGGTTAGCCGTGAGTCAGCCCTGGACTGAACCCTCTGAGTCACAGACAGGCTGGTTAGCCGTGAGTCAGCCCTGGACTGAACCCTCTGAGTCACAGACAGGCTGGTTAGCCCTGAGTCAGCCCTGGACTGAACCCTCTGAGTCACAGACAGGCTGGTTAGCCGTGAGTCAGCCCTGGACTGAACCCTCTGAGTCACAGACAGGCTGGTTAGCCATGACTCAGCCCTGGACTGAACCCTGTGAGTCACAGACAGGCTGGTTAGCCATGACTCAGCCCTGGACTGAACCCTGTGAGTCACAGACAGGCTGGTTAGCCGTGAGTCAGCCCTGGACTGAACCCTGTGAGTCACAGACAGGCTGGTTAGCCGTGAGTCAGCCCTGGACTGAACCCTGTGAGTCACAGACAGGCTGGTTAGCCGTGAGTCAGCCCTGGACTGAACCCTGTGAGTCACAGACAGGCTGGTTAGCCGTGACTCAGCCCTGGACTGAACCCTGTGAGTCACAGACAGGCTGGTTAGCCGTGAGTCAGCCCTGGACTGAACCCTCTGAGTCACAGACAGGCTGGTTAGCCGTGAGTCAGCCCTGGACTGAACCCTGTGAGTCACAGACAGGCTGGTTAGCCGTGAGTCAGCCCTGGACTGAACCCTCTGAGTCACAGACAGGCTGGTTAGCCGTGAGTCAGCCCTGGACTGAACCCTCTGAGTCACAGACAGGCTGGTTAGCCATGACTCAGCCCTGGACTGAACCCTGTGAGTCACAGACAGGCTGGTTAGCCATGACTCAGCCCTGGACTGAACCCTCTGAGTCACAGACAGGCTGGTTAGCCATGACTCAGCCCTGGACTGAACCCTCTGAATGTGGGACAAACCCATGGAGTGGGTCCGCAGGGAGGCTTGTGTTTCTTTTGAAAGGAGAACTGTGAGACAGAGAAACAACCCCATGATCCAAAGCCACGTCTTCACAATGCGTGACCCAGTACTGTGAACCAATCGTCTGGCAGTGCCGTGACAAGCGGCCTATCACAGAAGCCCTGCTGTTTATGTGCGAGGGGAGGCCAGAGACCTGAAGGCTCCATGAAAATGCCTTGGTGTTTTTCTCTAACAAAGACTCTTTTATCCAACAAAAGGCCACAGTGTGCAGCTAAATTCATAATCAGCTGCAGATGCTGTTTGTACACCATGCACCTCGGTTAGCAGGAAAGGTAGCGCCAAAGGCAATCACTGATCAGCCAGTCCTCCGTTAGACGCCTTTAACGGGTAAATAAAAGAGCAGCACGCACACCCCGACCATCAGAGTCACTCAGATGTGCACTGGCAGAGGTTACGGTTCTTTCATTTGGGTGATGAGGTGAGACGCCTCCACAGGAGGGCCGGCCGGGGTGGGAAGCAGCATCACAGTACTGTGCTCCCTGCTGACGCTCTCAGAGGCTGCTCTCCCCTCCTGCAAACCCAGCACAGTTGGAAAGCAGGCCGATGGAAAGATACCGCAGGGACAAACACTCATCTCCGTTTATATCATAATCCCTGCGCCACAGAATAAGCACCGCTACGATAGATACGACAAAACGAAGACAAAGGTCTTTCCAACCAAAGGAGGTTTCGAAATACAAACTGTGGATCATGAATTCTATCATGCTGAGTAAAGTGGGCAGTTTATGGCCGTCCTACACCATAGATATATTATCTGGGATTACAGAGAGAATGGCTCTACACAGGCCGGAGAGCAACTTTTGACGAGGCCTGGAATGTTATGCTCTCATAGCAAAATAAAGTAGGTGGTGATTAATTCTCTCTGGCACACCTCAGCAGCTGCACAAAAACACCTCTTCAGTTTACAGGCCATAAATATTAATAACCGCGAATTTGGACAGAGCGGATTTCTACCGTTTGGGTGAGTGTTTACACATTTCTAAACCGAAAAACGCCACCAACTGCCACCTCTCTCCCTCCACCTGCCACAGAGGAGGGAGAACACACTGCTCTCTCCATCCTGCCTTTAACTTTACACTCATTTCTCCATCCTGCCTTTAACTTTACACTCATCCCTCTCCATCCTGCCTTTAACTTTCCTCCCACCTCTCCATCCTGCCTTTAACTTTCCTCCCATCTCTCTCCATCCTGCCTTTAACGTTACACTCATCTCTCCATCCTGCCTTTAACTTTACACTCATCCCTCTCCATCCTGCCTTTAACTTTCCTCCCATCTCTCCATCCTGCCTTTAACTTTCCTCCCATCTCTCCATCCTGCCTTTAACTTTACACTCATCTCTCTCCATCCTGCCTTTAACTTTACTCCCATCTCTCCATCCTGCCTTTAACTTTACACTCATCTCTCCATCCTGTCTTTAACTTTACACTCATCTCTCTCCATCCTGCCTTTAACTTTACTCCCATCTCTCCATCCTGCCTTTAACTTTACACTCATCTCTCTCCATCCTGCCTTTAACTTTACTCCCATCTCTCCATCCTGCCTTTAACTTTACACTCATCCCTCCATCCTGCCTTTAACTGCAATAACAAATGCAGATGGCAGGACAGTGGAGAAGCTTCTGCTGCTCCTGCAGCTAGGCTTTACGCTTCACTTCTCCTCTGCCAATCAGCTCCGGGGGGGGGTGAGTGAGGTACGACTCTGGAAGGACTGTCTGCTTCCTGGAATCTCTTTTGCCCATAGGGGGCTGCATCCAGCGGCTTTGGGCTTGGCCTCAAACACCGGAATCGCTAAACAAAAGAGGCCTGTTTCCCGCGGCCGTGTCAGCCCCGGCGGCCCCATCCGGCACTCCCCGAGGGCCAGGCCCTTCACTGAGCCCGGCTGCACGCCTCGCTGTCTCGCACAGGGAACGAAATGCGCTGTGTCACTCGTACTGCGACTTTCAGGCTGTGCGTGGGCTTGCTTACCATTGTTACTGCAACTCTCACTGAAAACACTTCAATTCATGCCCACATAGATACTATTCATGTTTTCACATTCTGAACCACAGCAATGTCTGGCCCTTTCATGATTTAAAAAAACACCTCTGCGTCTATGATTAAAACTTGGATTCAGAGTAGAGCTCCTTTATGAAATATTCCCACAGGAACATCCCTGAAAGTGCCCTGCCTGGCCCTGTGGAAAAAGCCCTGGGGTCAGAGCTGTGAAATATGCACACTCTCCCTTTGATTTGGGAGAGGAGAGCGCTGACTCCCTGCCAGGGAAGGGCATTTACAAGAGAAAACAGGATCGACGGGCAATTAGGCCTCGCTCCAGACGTCAGGATTAGAGCACGGGCCACTTTGCGGTATTTCCTAAGACGAACACGGAGAACAAAATGTCTTCAAAACACATCCACCTACCCACACACCCACACCCACACACACACACACACACACACACACACCTCAGAAAGATCTAAAGGAAATGACAGTCTTTCATCATCAAACCTCTCTCCTTTGTCATTCTGCTTCTGTTCAGCCTGTGTTTTTCTTGTTTATTTTGGGCAGAGTGAAGACCGGGGTACCCAGAATGCCTGGCCTTTGCTGCACAGCCAGGGCTACAAAGGGGCATTGTGGGTAGTGACCTGTGGCAGACTGGTGTTCTGCCCACAGAGGAAGCGGTGGAATCTGTTCAGAGCAGCACAGAAACACAGCTGTCTCCCACAGATTTCACCTCCAGAAGGACTATCATAAATTTTGAACAGATTGCCTCACCTTTGTATCCAATCAATAAAATGACTAGGCATATGGTTTACTTTTTGAATGTAGCATTACTGTACAGAAAATATACACTGATTAGCGATGTGGAGGTGGGAACGTTTCTGCAGACCAAGAGAACACAAGCAACAGCAGACTCACAGGCTGCCACTGGTTTTTTGGATCCCCTTATCAGTATCATTTCGCCACCTACAGGTAGGTGGAAGGTACTGTGTTAGGGCTGCGCCGTGCGCTGAGGAACCTCGGCTCACCAGAACATCGTGGATCAGGGCCTGGTAGGTCCATGTGTGGTGCAGAGGGGTCGCCAAGTCCAGGTTGCGGTCGGCCAGGACGAACAGCGGCCTCTGGAAGCTGAAGGCAGAAACAGGGACGACTAAACGTGTGTGTGCCTGTGTGTGCGTGTGTGTGTAAGTATGTGTCAGTGCGTGTGTGTGTGTGTGTGTGTGCGTGCAAGTATGTGTCAGTGCGTGTGCGCGCGCGCGTGTGTGTGTGTGTGTGTGTGTGTAAGTATGTGTCAGAGCGTGTGTGTGTGTGTATATGTGTGTAAGTATGTGTCAGAGCGTGTGTGTGTGTAAGTATGTGTCAGTGTGTGTGCGTGCGTATGTGTGTAAGTATGTGTCAGTGTGTGTGTGTAAGTATGTGTCAGTGCGTGTGTGTGTGTGTGTGTAAGTATGTGTCAGCGCGTGTGTGTGTGTGCGTGTGTGTAAGTATGTGTCAGCGCGCGCGCGTGTGTGTGTGTGTGTGTGTTTGTGTGTAAGTATGTGTCAGCGCGCGCGCGTGTGTGTTTGTGTGTAAGTATGTGTCAGTGCGTGTGTGTGTGTGTGTGTGTGTTTGTGTGTAAGTATGTGTCAGTGCGTGTGTGTGTGTGTCATTAATTTCACTCATACTGCTGATATCTCTCAATGGCTGATATGGCACAGATCATGCACTGGGGGGTGGTGGCTGTGCTGTGCGCTCAGGGCTGGGGGGGGGGGGGGGGCATCTGACGCACCTGAACTGACCGGCTCCCATGGTGTCCCCGGTGAACAGGCTGTTTCTGGCGTCTCTCAGATTCTCACGCAGCTTCTTGTCCAGTTTCTGTGGGCAGAGGGACAGCGCTCAGAGCCGACATGGCCGACCGTGTGGGAGGAGCTCAGCCCTGGGAACAAAGCACTGTCTGTCCCGCCTGGGGCAGCATGCGCTTCGCGGCTGTGGATCAGCTTACGACATAAAGAACCGAGTGCCAAGCAGCGTCGAACCCCACATACCAGGAGCTGCTGTCTTCATTATATTACCCAGCCAGAAGCCTCTTCCTTCCGCACCTCACCGGGGTAGTCTAGCCCCGAGTGCGGTCTGACAACACAGCCCCCCCCCCCCACCCCCCCCCCGTCTTACCACAGCCACCATCTCCGCCGCGTTGCCTCGGGGACAGCGGATTATGGGCACGGCACCTGACAGGACACAGAAGCACAGGTGAGATTAGGGTGAGGGCCACAGACAGCTTTCACACGCCCACCTCCCAAAAAACAGCAGCCCCACACAGAGCAACATACAAGAGCCCCTGGGTGCCCTAAAGCAGACCCCCAGAGAGACAAAGAGCTTTACAGAACAGCACAGCGAAACTGCCATCACTGCGGCCATTACTTTCATTACTGCAGCCATTACTGCTGTGGATGGTGTTAGTCCTGGGCCCTGCCACCACTCCATATCACGCCCACAGGCCTTACGAGCAGCTCATACGCGTATCCTGTCAGATGGAGTTTTTATGAAAATCGTTCATTTCAGCATCTTAAGCAAAACCTGAGCAGCACAAGACAACCGCTTCAATCAGTCCTGCCTCAGCTGCCTGACCAGCCCACCGAGACACCTGAGAAGCTGTGAGTGCTGCAGCTGTGCTGTGGGCCCTCAGGGCTACACTCCCTGAGGGCCCAGGCCAGCGTCCAGCTTCCCATAGCCAATACGCTGCTGGCGGGCTCGGTGTGGCCACCGTGCATGTCCCATCAGCAGATTGGCCACACCCCACACCCGCAGCCACACCCCACACCCAGTGGCCACACCCAGAGACCACACCCCGCAGCCACGGCCACACCCAGCAGCCACACCCCACACCCAGTGGCCACACCCCACACCCAGTGGCCACACCCAGAGACCACACCCCGCAGCCATGGCCACACCCAGCAGCCACACCCCACACCCGCAGCCACACCCCACACCCAGTGGCCACACCCCACACCCAGTGGCCACACCCCGCAGCCACGGCCACACCCAGCAGCCACACCCCACACCCAGCGGCCACACCCCACACCCAGCGGCCACACCCCACACCCAGCGGCCACACCCCACACCCAGCGGCCACACCCGCAGCCACACCCCACACCCAGCGGCCACACCCCACAGCCACACTGCGGTCTGCACTTCAGATGGGACAGACGACATGATTCAGGGCTGTTTTTCAACACATCAGCCAGTAAAAACAGATTCACCTCTCAGAAAATTACATCACAGCTTCTGTGCACAAAGCCTGAGTGAAAATAGCTAAAAGTCTGGGATATTTAAAGGCAATGTAGGTCAAGGATCATAGGAATATGGAAAAAACATGCCATGACTACCCTCAGTACACCATTTGGGAAACAAATCAGGGTCAGATTACCAAACAGAGTGAAAGGCAGGCCCAGCAGAGGCAGCGGCTCTGAAACAGAGACAGTATTGAGAGGCTGGGAGGGAGCTGCATAAATCGTCCGCGCGGGGTTATTCAGTTTAAGCCAATCTGTCAGCTTCCTTTATTATTTGTTCTGGTTCACAACTGCCTTCTGCTGGGAAGAGTATGAGTTTCCCGACTGGGCACGGGCAGTGGATCAATTTATCATGCGTTACCACGCCAGCGCAGCACTGTGGATCTTCTGCCCCCTACTGCTCAGGAGGTGCACCACAATTATTTTTCATGACTGCCACACGGCTGGGAGTGTTTCATTGGCTAGCCTGGATGTCCGTCATCTAACCTTAGCCTTGTGGAGCAGTCTGGAATCTGGCTGGAAGGAAACTATTTGCTTTGAATACTGGCCCAGGTTCTGAGTGGGAGTGCTGATTGGCTTCTCACAAAGAGGCTGACAGGAGCAGCCAGACGGCTGGAAGCAGGCGCAGCAGACGCCGCCATCACCTCCTCTTTCTGTGAAGTGAGCTGGATTTCTCCTCTGCAGACTCACTGCAAACCCTGAGCAGCTCAGGCTATCGGGCACACAGGCCCCAGATCAGTCCACAAACACATGCATGTCCAGCATTACAGACAGCTGACAGGGGGTCAGTGCAGTGAAACAAGTGACCTCTCAGAGGAAACACTCCAATCACACAGAGCGTCAAACTTACAGTTACACTCTCATCAACAGCACGATGGAAACTGATAACATCACATTTGGTACAAACATAATATTCACAGTAAACTGAACAGGAGACGTCTGAAAGGCTTTTGATGAGTCTTATGCCAGAACACAGGGGTTTTTATATTTATCACTACATAGTTCCAATTGGAAAAAAATACCAAGAATTTTCTTTGGCACCTTAAAATAGATAGCAGTAACTGTGATAAACACAGCAATGCTGCCATCTACCTCTCATTTCTGGAATAGCATGCAGTAAAGCAGTACACAACCACCTGTCACTGGCGATACAGGAATGTCCTTACAAACCGAGGCCTGTTTGAAACTTGCATGAAGAAGAGTATGGTTCTGCAGAACACTCACCCAGAGTGACGAAGAAGCAGAAGAGACTGTCCACAATGGTGTCCATGATGGCCTCCATCTCTGTGTCCATGATGTCAGGCCTGTTAATCGCTGCCAGATCACAGGGAGTTTAAGCAATGCAGAGCCGCTATACAAGCACAGAGAGGTGTGCACAGTAATATGACAAAAACCTCCAACAATAACCATCATGTTACAGCACGTATATAGATTCATTACAGTGTAATACCTATAATAACCCTGAAAGGCATAGGGGTTTGCATATGGCGGTGATCTGCAGGGTGAGAGGGCATACCGTGGTAGCTGATGAGCTCTTTGTTTTGGTTGCACAGGACGAACATGTCATCCTCCAGCGTGATGAAGTTCAGGTACTGATCGAACACCTGCGAGGAGAGAGCGGTGAGCACGTCCCCTCAGAGAGGAGGGAGGGTCTCAGACCTGGACGGCAGGCGGGTCCCTCCCACTGACCCCAGACAGCAGCACCCTGTCAGTCACCCTCTCATCAGGGAGAGACTGACATACAGGCGATAACCCTGAGCTTCCACTGACCCCCTGCGGCCGCAGCTCAGCTCTCTGTCAGGGGAGTCAGAGGCTTTTCTAACAATCAAGGCTGGCAGAAGGTCTGCAAACGCAGGCACAGCAGAGACAGGCCTGCGTATTCTGTGAAGGACCATGGCTGGAAAGCAGCCTCAATGCCTGCTCCTGCTCCCATTCACCTTCCATACAGCACGACAGATCAGCACAATTATCCTTAATGTTTTAACTGTCAGCTCTCCAAGACAACAACAACAGTACAAACAACAGTGTTTCTTCCTCCATCATATGCTAGCATGGAAAAACACATGGCAAGAAATCCCATTTGTTTATATATGACCAAACCTGATATAGGTGGGACAAGGTGGTACCAAAACAAGTTTGACGTTATACTGCGGAGGGTCTGATGTTAGCAGTACTTCAGCAGTTGGGGGTGGACTGCACCATCATAACGGGTCACCTGATTACAGCACACAAGCATCACCTCAGCAGCCACCTTACTGCAGGTACTTACTCAACTTAAACATTAAGCATCTTGTATTTGTTCAGACATCTGAATATCTATGCCTGGATGGCTCAAATTATCCATCCAGCCATATTAGGCCATGGAAGAAATGAATTCTTTGTGTAAGCAGGCCTTCACTGAAGCTCACACAGTCTGACAGGGGGACAGAGCAGCAGCACATGGAGGGTGCAGTCTGCCTCAGAGGGGTGACAGCGCCTCACCTACCTTGGTGACTTGGTTCACAGCATTGGCCCCAAGAGCTGCACTTGCAATGTCTTCTAATTTGCTTCTGGAAATTGCGGAGATGAAATTCAAGTAGTACGACTCGTACAGCTGGTTGCGCAGGTCCTGGGGGAAGAGCCAGAGGTCAGAGAGTGGGAGCTTCGGGGCAGGTTTCTGTGTGCTTCCCCCTGCTGTCAGAGAGTGGGAGCTTCGGGGCAGGTTTCTGTGTGCTTCCCCCTGCTGGGAGAGGTCAGCTCACCTGGCAGATTCGCTGGATGTTCTCCTCTGTGGGCAGCACGAAGTAGATGGCAGGAACATCAGGGATGGGGTCACGGTCAGAGTGCAGCAGCCTGCAAGAGAGAGGCACGGTTCACCTGCTGATTACCGAGCTGCAAAGGCAGAAATGCATCATGCTCCTCAGACATAAGCACACATCCTAATAACTACAGTTAGCATATTCATTTTTACAAAAAGATAACAGAGATAACTGCCAAATAACTGCTGTACACAATTTTTCTAGGTCTACGCCAAACATTTTCCATAACCAGTCGTATTAGACATTATAATTCACAGCAAATGTTGTGCATATTTAAAAGTATATTTTGTGTTTTCCTGTTTATTAAGTACAATTGGTTGTTTAACACAAATACACATACATATAGAGCAATGTAATGTAATGTCCATAAACAAAAGTTCTGATTCAAAATTGTTAAACCAGCAATTGCTACCTGCAAGTATACAATACAGACATTATACAGAGTAAGAGACACACACTTACATACACACTATATGATCATGTAACAGTTATTAAATTTAAAAACTGGCTAAAAATTGGTTTAACAAATATTGTGTTTTGTAACACTGGCAATTAATGTTGCTCTGTATATATTCTAATTATAACTGGATGACTGTAGTAGATTTCATACAGCAATGTACAGTATTATTAATAGCTATTGTAATTATATAAAACATTTTTAACATTTAGGGGCTATCATATGCATAAAAGGAAAGTGACATTATGAAATTAAAAAGTTACTCATTTCCGATTGTTGTGGCGGCTCACAACAGCAAAATGAATGATTCGATTTTACTGGCTTTATCGCCTCACCCTCTGGACCAATCAGCGCCCTGGCCGTTTCTCCCACACTCTGCCCTCTCTGACTGCCGCACATGCACTTACAGGTGTAAGGTGATGCCCATGTCTCGTAACTCTTTCACAGACAGCAGGGGGGAGATGATATCCTGTCCAAACCTGTCGTAGATCAGTACCTGCGAGAGAAACGGAAAATATACACACTGAAAAAGATGCAACTTTTGAATAAACATCAATATTAATCTCACCAAACTACCAATGTGTACCACTTGTACGTACAAAATTTCCAGACAGTCTGGCTTCTGTAACATGCAGCCGATGTTTAATCAATGATCGGATGCATGTGTGTTTTTCCGGCACTCAGAAACTGAACTAGGCATATGCGTGTATATCGCGGAGTGAATACAAAAATATGAAAAACTCATTTCAGGATCGAGTACTTCGCCAGGTAGACTTTCCTCCGCCGGATCAAGAGGGGCATCTTTAACTTACCTTCCATACCGGCTCAGCTGCAGCGTTTTTCATAGGAGGGGCATTGAAATTCAGCATCCGTTTCAAGGCAGCTAGAGAAAACACAAATGAGTATGAACGCCGTGGATGAACCAGCATCTAGCATATTAACACATCTGTAAGAAAATCGTACATACAGTAGCTGTGGTCAAACGGCCACAGCTAGCTAACATCAAGCAGCTGCTCCGCAGCAGGCTAGGCTACCGAGCGAACAACCCAATTCCAAAAAATCCAAACAGACCTGCCTGCTGACCAGTCTGTAGCTAATATAGCTACAGGAGGAAATAAACGTCTTGTTTTAACGTTAGCTACGCTAGAAAGCCAGTGACATTCTACAGCTAACATTAATATTACAGAACATGCGACTCTGGAAGTATTTGGAATTACTTGAGATGTAAAACGTTATCAAACCTGTCTGTTTATCCCTGATGGAGGCGGCCATCTTTGTGTTCCTCAATCAGTGACGGAGCGGCGGATGACGTGGCAGCCCAGCACGCATGCGCCGGCGTCATGCCCAGGCTGGGTTAAACCACACGCATCTCATTGGCCAACGGACAGGCTGCATTTAAGTGACGTTTTATTGGTCCAAATGACTCGGTCACATGACTTGACTGCAACGTTAGTCAAAAAATGTGTCCTTTGGGAAGCAGCAGGGCCTGTGATAGCGAGCGAGCGGCAGGGATGCTTTCAGTTCTGCGTTTTCACCGAACGTGACGCGGAATTTACGGGCGACGCGAATGCATGGAAAGGCAATGGCAGGAGGCGAATGGGCGGAGTTAATCGCGCTTTACTGCGAGCGAATGAGCGTTCGCTTGAGTTAAAAAAATGTTCAACTCGAGCGAAAATTTCGCCCGGCGAAAGCCAATCGCCTTACAGGTAGGGCTAGAAGCCACGCCCCTTTCCAGCAGCGTTGGTGTAATAGAAATGCTTGCTGTGACGTGGCGTGAAATTCTCGTTCATTTTTCAGGCAAGCGATCAAACCCGCGCGTTCGGTTAAAACGCAGCTTTACGGATGTATCTGAGTAATTAGCAAGTATTTTCACCAAAAAATTAATTTACAAATATGACAATGTTCTTCCTGCTAAAATGTTTCTTGTCGGCTCTGACTGCAAAACTCAGCATACATGAGTGTCGCCACATAACTCACATGTAGGTCTTTCAGGACAAATGAATGTCCCTGCTCAAATGACCGCAATTACCCAAACTATGCGGTAACAATGGCAATGTCAGTTAGCAATTCATTATCAATCACAGTGGTAGAATTCACAGCCAGAATTACACAATCCCTCACCATATTCTAGAACCAACTACAAACATTGCTTGTGCCCTGAATTTGTTGAAACTGGCATCTCAAGACTCCCTGCCCCTATAAAAATCTTAGAAATAATGGCATGATGCAGGATAATCTTCTGGATCTTCGTTTGGCCCCCTGTGAAAGCCACAGAGTAAAGCTGATCATTTCTAAGCTCTGATGGCAGATGATCATGCTGTGCTAGGCATACTGCTCATAAGGGGATTTGTTGTATGGTTACATTTTAGTTCTAAATGTTCATGGTGTTTCTGACTCTTCTATAGCACATTCTTATGCATTTACAGTGATGGCCACGACCGAGAAAGTCACTTTGGACAACAACCTTTGACAAATAAATCACAATGTCAGGTAAAACTACAATAGCACCAATATTTATTCAGTTAATACATGCATATACTTTCATGTCGGTGACTCATAATGCTTTTGCTAAGGAATGCCTTACAATGATCATTACAGCAGTTATAACCAATATAAAATGATCCAATGTTAAACCATTTAAGATACTTTCAGTTAAGAAATGTGCTGTGTGTCCAAATGGAAGCACAGTAAGCATGTGATTTAAAATGGTACAGGCCAAGCCCGTCAGAAGTGAAGGTGGAACAGTGAACCAGAACAGTGGAACTCGGGTCATAACAAACAAAAAAAAAAAAAGAGAGAGAAATGTGCCACTTTCCACATTGCAAAATATTGCCTTTCCCATGGTTTGATGTAAAGCTTTACTGTTTCTTTGCAAAATACAGTGATTTATTATTATTAAATTCAATAATATAACAACATAATGCAAACTATATATTTTGAACATGGATATTAGACTACTGCACTACACTGTAACCAAAATAAAGGATCGGGTAGTGATACTGAAACTGGGGATAATAACACATCTGCAAAGTGAAAGCTACAGCTAACTCATTGGTCTTACTGGGAGTTACAGCTACAGCTAACATAATGACCTTTCTGCTGGTTAGCTACAGTTAACCTGATGGACTTCATGGGACCCTGCTACAGTTGAATTAATGGCTTTACGGGAATTTATCCACAGTTAAATTAACAGCCTTACTGGGAGTTAGCTACAACTAACTTACTGGCCTTAGTTGGAGAATAAACATGATTTTTTTTTTTTTACTATTTTTTAAAAGATCAACCTGATTAGATATAATATTGTTAAAATGAAAGAAATACATTTTAAGTCTTGCTGATTCAACACTGAAGAAAATTCAAATGTTTAGGAAAAACACAAGATATTCATGTTTTGAAGCCACACCCAACCCAAAAGGAGCTTTCGACAATACTGTACTGTGGCAGCATTACAGTATTAACTTCATGGTCATCTTTTTTGTTATAAAAAATAAACAAGTGCCATTATCCAATCAGATGACCATGCCAATAGTCAAACATTTTGTCAAGGAGAGAAATGTGAAAATTCTACACTGCTTTCATCACAGCAGCACAATTTATTTACTTGAGATGGATATGCTGACCGACGGCCATTAAATCCAAATAAAACAGAACAGGTGAGCAAACACAGAAAATATACTAAAATGTAACATGCAGACAAGGACAGCAAATTATACTTACAACAGGAGTAATAAAGACAGGACTTGAAAGAAACAAAAAAATAAATCTTAGCAAAGGACTGATTACATATATACCATTTCAGAGGTACTATAGGAATCCTCACATATCCAGCCCTGTAGTGATGAAAAAAATTGTTAGAAGCTGAATGAACAGATATTTCCAGCTTTTTCAGCTGTAGGACTAGTTCTGCTAGAGAGAGTAATACTCATGAGGGAGAATACTGGTACATCCAAAGACTCACACAGCATACAGATCTTGTACTTATACCGCCAGACCTCTAGGTCACCACACTGTAAGAAGGACCAAAAGTCCTGTCCAGTGCCATTTCCAAATCTTTGCTGCACAATCAAGGATGTGTTGCCTTTTAAACAGCTGCAGACCCTTTGCACAACATAGCACCAATGGAATAAAAGAAATTGTTGCTAAAAGGGTCACAATGCTAAATGCTTATTGCTAAAAGGATCACAATGCTAAATTCTTATTGCTAAAAGGATCACAACGCCTGCATCACAGTAAGCTGGCATATTGTGTACTCCATGTGCCTCTTAAAGAGTTCATAGGAGGGGAGAACGGGAAGCACAAGGTGGTTGAGGCTGGGCTGGCTTTCGGGAAACATGCCCATCGAGTCCTCTGGATGCACGAATGAGATGCTGGGGGCGGGGTTAAATCCCATCACCGGCTCCACCTCCATTGAGGTGGTGAAGATCAGGACCTCCTCCAGTGAGGTGGCACACCTGCCGTCTGCAACACAGAAGCAGGTGCCGAAAATAAGACCCCTGCAGGTCCTGCAAGTAACTGATTCAAGAGCAGTAATTTACTTCTTACATAATAATCATTATTTGTAATGTGGTATTCCTTTCTGTAAGGATATGTCCACTTACATAACAAAGGCAATCATGTTAACGGGTACTGTTTCTACAGAATCATGTGTTTCTGGAAGCCCTGCTGTAGACCTGATAGCCCGACTGCATGTTATTTACCCTTATATGCACATTGCTGAGCATACACTAAAATCAATAAGGCACAGGCAAATATGTACTTAACTAATATATGTATTTAATTCCATAAGCAATACTGAAACATTACTGCACCTGCCTGTATTTAAAGGCAAACAAATGTTTCAGACTGAAATAAAAAATATGATGATTCGATACCCTCACATTCATGCAGGTACTGTCTCCAGAAACCCAGAGCAGCCATTTCCTTTGTCTTCTGCTCCTCGATGTCAGAAAAGTGGACGGTGAAGAGGTCAGCCATGCCACCCGCGGACAGTCTGCAGGGCGGGCAGCAAAACACACTGCTGAAGGCCTCGGGGTGCGTCTGGATTTCATCAAAGACACCCAGAGTTTTTAGCCCCTCTCGGAATCTAAAATACAAAGGGAAATGTCACACAGGTGACCTTACTGAAGACAAAAGCACATTCCTTCCTACATTAGAAAAAAGCAGCAAAAACGTGCAGCTTACACCCAAAACCATGTGACCAGTTAATGGTTCACGAGAGACGTATGAAGAGAGTGCTCTCAACGATTTATTCTTCAGATAAGCATCATAGGCAAACAAATACATAACTACTCCACTGGAGCTCCACATCCTCTTTGTTTGAAATGAGTGGAAACCGTTACCCTGGCCTGGGTGCAGGGCTTAAAGCAACAAAATTTTCTGAGCCTGAAATAGGACACACGTAAATTTAGCGTTACCACAACAGCTTTAATTCAAAATTGTAAAACAAAACAAAAAAAAATACAATTATTAATTACAATTTTGTATTACTGTGCTCAAATTAAAAGTGCTTCCTTTTTTCTTAAATGCCATTAAAAATGAAAAATGCAACTTCAATAAAAGTTGGTCGAGTAGCAAGATGCTGTGTTACAACCTTATCCAAGTCATCATCATAGAATCGGACCGAGACATTGAGAATTCTGTCCATGTTGCAGTTTGTCGACTCGTAAACGTTCTGTGTAAACATCTGTTTCGACAGCTTGTGCACTAAACATTGCCTGATGTGACAGACAATGCCGTGAGTGGATAGGTAGCTGGCCTGTGTATTTGACACGCTAATTTTGGAGAGTGCAGTTCTGTCCTGTGATGTTTTGCACAGATCAACCAGCACTGGCGCTATCCTGAAAGACAGGGCATGTTCCGCTATAAATGTACAAATGCGGACTTCATGATTGCACACATGGTCTTGGATGGGTGAAGCAGCAGCAGCTACACTGGCCACAGCTCCCGAACAGCTGCTTTGTGTGTATCATGCCGAGACAATGCCTTTTGCCGCTTGTCCCATACAGGTCGCGGTCTCGTTTAATTTGTGCCAACATAAGCTGAACGTTTGTCCGTTATTACCGTTTTCATCTAACCAAGCCTATCGCCATTTTTTTTTTTTATTTTTAACCTCCCGTTCTATTGTGCTTGTGTCTGCACCAACCACAGTTTCACAAGTTTCCTTTCCATGCTCCATCTATTTCAATGCATGCTAGCCTATTGTGCAGTAATCAACTCATACAGTCCCCGCAAATACTTCCTGGCACCGCCTCACAGAAAGTTGAAACTAGTTGCCGATTGGATAAGAACAGTGCCCTTGTGCAAGTATGTCACCTAAACAGGCTTGGTTAAAACTCATCCGAAAAAAACACCACGTCAGTGATAGTTTTTAATAGAATTGCGTTCCTGTCTGGTATACGCTAGTAATAATTCATTGCCTGATCTAAAATCCCTGCATGCTGGATTTCCGGCATGGGGCTGGAGATCTTTAACCCACATGGGTGTGGAGACACCACCAGTGTCATGGCTGTGAGCTGGTCCTGTCTGCATTTTATCATGACGAGTAAATGCATCACATTTGTCAGAAACATTTGTGTTGTGCTCTGCCTCACTCATAAGTCACTTTGGTTAAAAAACATCTGCCAAATGAATGAATGTAAATGTAACCTAAAATATACACTGGAAATTCTGGAGCACTTTGTATTCAATCCATCTCCAGCCATTTAAACATGCAGTGGAACGTTGCCAAAGTTAAACAAGCAAAAATAAATCAAGTTGATTAAATTCAGTTAAAGACCAACCTCTGAAGGGGTAAATGTATTCGTGTGATGAGATGGAAGTTGACCATGTCGTTCACCAGCGTGTCCCTCTCAGAAAGGCTGCTGACCGGCCGCAGGCAGCCAGCCACATCCAGGTAATCGGAGGCCGAAAGGACCGCCTCCTTCAGCTCATCTACTGACTCGGCATCCTGAATCTGTCAAAGGGTGCAGACAGGTGAGCGCTGGGCAGGGTTAGCCCTCCGCCGGCGGGTCCCCTTCTGCAGCGCTTACACCCTGTGACATCAGTGTCATTACAAAGATGCTGTCTTGCTTAGGAGTCTGGAGGGGACAGCATTAACCATTTCTGCCAATGCTGAAAAGTGAGCAATCATGTGTATGTATTCAGAAATGTGTTATATATGCTATGGACCCTCATCTGGCATGGATCACTGGAAGGTCACTGATTGAATGTGCTTCCTCTTTCAGCTGCATCAGCTTAAACTCAAACATGCTAAGAGCACAGAGGGATTTTTACACTCTGCGTTACGCTGCTAGCGCTACCTACTGTTAGCATTTATCTCACTCCAGGGGGTTGGTGGTTTTCAAATGCAGAAATAAGTTTTAAAAATGCGACAGATTTACCGCCTTGACTTTAGCTGCGAGCAGCGTGTCGCTCATGTCCTGCAGGGTGAGGGGGGAGTCCCGCGGGAAGCCGAACAAGCAGTGGTACAGGGCCCTGGAGAAGAAGCTCACAGGAGGACCCCCATGGACCAGACTGAGGGCCAGCAGGCAGCCGGCATCGAAGTACAGATCATCCTGCACAGCTGGGGAGACACGCACAGAAAGCAGAGCCTCACAGACCTCTTCCCCGACTTGATCTGCTTCCAGGTCTGAGTGTCAGAATGTGAGCAGGAAGGGGTGTGTGCGGAGTGTGTAAACAGAGTGAGAGCCGAGTGTGTAAACAGGGTGGTATGGCAGCGCAGCAGCCTGGGACGGGCCCGCCGGCCGGCCCCTCACCCCGCGGGTCCAGCGCCAGGTTCTTGCAGTCCTCCGCTCCCTCGAACAGGGCGGAGTTCTGCAGCTCCTTCAGCAGCAGTCCCAGGAACTGCCGCAGGTTGCCGCGGGAGACTCCCTCCTGCTGCGTGTTGCTGCCGGTGAAGCAGACGGCCAGAGCGTGGCGTGGGGTGAAATCCGGCCGGCGCAGCACCTCCAGGGCTGCCTCCAGAACGCTGCCTCTCTTCACCACCACCGCAACCGACTGCACCTGCGAGATCTGACGTGCCAGCCGCCGCAAGATCTCCCCGGGGGAACTTCCCTGCACAGAGCACCTAACGGAGACATTTCAGAGGTCTGGCTCAGAGGGCAAGGGTCACCCATCCTCCACACAGGTGCACTGTTCAGTTTGGTCTGAAGTGTCACAGATGTCTGCATTGTGACCTGATATTCAGCTCTAGCTCTTTCCATCCTTTCTGGCTGGTACCTGCATTTTCCAGTGCTTTCTGCATGCCTGCTGAATTAGGATGATTTGTTGTAGACCACACCCCTTCAAAAATGTTCATCACGAGACAGCGAATCAGAACACTCGCAGCTCAGTAACGGCAGGAGGCCTGACCCTCACTGAGCCTCTGAGACGCACCTTTTCCAGGGCTGGACGGAGCGCTTCAGCGTGCAGGACCGGGAGGACTGCCTGTGCCTCTGCAGCGGGCCTGGGGGAAACACACTGCATTACACACACACACACACACACACACACACACACGAACGCACACACAGACACACACACGCACACGCACGCATAAACACGCGCACGCGCACGCATACACATGCACGCGCACGCATACACACACGCACGCGCACACATGCACACACACGCATACGCGCACACACACACACACGCGCACGCATACACACACACACACGCACGCATACACACACACACACGCACGCATACACACGCATACACACGCACACATACACACACACACACACACACACACCGCTCACGCCACTGACCACACCGCATTATACTCACTCACTCACTCACTCACTCACTCACTCACTCACTCACTCACTCACTCACTCACTCACTCACTCACTCACTCACTCACTCACTCACTCACTCACTCACTCACTCACTCACTCACTCACTCACTCACTCACTCACTCACTCACTCACTCACTCACTCACTCACTCACTCACTCACTCACTCAGGCTGGACGATATGGCCTATAAATAATATTGCGATTATTATTTATTTTATTATTTATTATTGCGATTAAAAAACTTCCCGGTCAAAATGCCCGGTAATAATGCTCAAACAAAATGTAGCCATAATGAAGGCTATCCCTAAACAGGACATTTGTGTTTTGACAGCGAAACATGCTTATTTCTGAGTTCAGCGAGCTGTACCCTGACTGGGCTACACTGGCTAAAATTGCCTGTGTTCTGCCCGTGTCAAGCGTGCCAGCAGAGAGGGGCTTCTCTCTGCAGAATGGAATTAAGACGGCGCTGCAAAGTTGTCTGGAGGAGGAGAGAGTGACGCGGCTTATGCGCATTGCAAGCTGCAAAGACACATCGGAGACGTTTGATTTCAAGTCGGCAGCAGAGGACTTTGCCGCAATGAAAAAAAGGAGAAAATAAAATGTTAGCCTATAGGCTACATTTGATGCCACGTAGGCCTGTAGCGAAGGGTGAGAGCAGTCACCCCACCTGGCCTCAAACCTGGCTACAAGGCCTAGCCTTTTTTTTAAAACAGGCTACAGATGTTACAGGTTACACATGTTTCGTTATAGCCTACATTTTAGCGGCTAATGTTGAGGTTTTGCTCAATCATTACTCTTCGTTTTGCTTAATCGTTACTGTACATTAAATAGTCAAACTAATTTGAGGTCGTTGTCATTCTTTCATCAATCTAGGTGTACATTATATTTGCGTTTGTAACACAGACTGTTATTGAAACGTGACTGGCAAGTTTCAAATTTGTAAAAAAAAAAATTCTGTCCAGACACCAGACCGGCAAGAAAAAATCCTAGTGGAAACCCTGCCTGCAACATATGTCTACATTAAAACATTCTTGTTTATATTCATTAGTGGTTTCTACTGGAACAATATTAAACTTGCATGCAAAAATGGGGAAATCGCAACCAAGTGAAATGTAACAAAACAGTATTTATTCAAAACAATGGTTTCGCTGCATATTTTGCAGATAACCGTTGTTTGTTCAACATCTTCCTTGCGATACCCAAACCACTGCCAGACGATGGATCCAGTGCTGTTTCTTTTCAGAACCAATTAGTCCACCTCCATCTTCTATTACAGTTTCCGAACTCAAAATGTATAAACTCGCTTTGGCGCTTCACTTCTTTCACTCTCTCCAGGCTCCTTCCCTGTTCCCCATCCAGATACAAAAACACGTCTCACCTATATACGTCACACACACTCGCCCAGGAGAGTGGTCTGGATGGGTGGGCGAGTGTGTGTGACGTATGTATGCAAGGTTTTTTCTTTTTGTGTCTGTCAGAGGGAGAGAGCCGCGATACATTGAGTATATTCGATATATCGCCCACCCCTAACCCACACACACACACACACACACACACACACACACACACACACACACCGCTCAGCCACTGACCACACTGGATTATAGTTACACACAAACACACACGCGCACACAAAAAACAACCCCCAAACTGATGCATCATATGCCACAAATAGTTTTGCTTTGTATGCTGTCATTTATGGATTATATTACATGACAACTGCCTACTGCTGATACTAAACTGAGGTAATGCGCGCACACACACACACACATAAAGGCTGAGTGACAGAAAGCTCTGAGTGTTTCACTCGCTCAGTCACTGTGCAGCAGCCATTTCCCAGAGAACAAGCACTCCTCCCTCTCAATAAGGGATCCACCCACACCGACCTCATTTCAGTGCAGGGCTGCTCCCTAACGTATGCATGGCTACCTGAACTCGCCAAGCTGTATAACAACAAAATTACTGGGACTGTGAAAATTACTCAGGTCCTTCTGCCCGTAATTTTACATCAGCAAATCGCCTCACCGTCTCCACTGAGCGCGTGTCTGCAGTCCTCACAGGTCCAGCTGCTGTTGAACCTGAGAGAGGAACACTTCCTGTGTGTTCCCCGCGAGCCGCACAGCGTACAGCGCACTATGTGCCACCTCCTGCAGAACACAGTCACAGCGTTACGCACTACGGTGTGTGTGCGCGCAGTGTGTGTGTGTGCGTATGTGTGTATTCAGTAGAGTGCAGTGTGTACGTGCAGTGTGTGTGTGTGTGTATTCAGTAGAGTGCAGCGTGTGTGTGTGTGTGTATTCAGTAGAGTGCAGTGTGTACGTGTGTATTCAGTAGAGTCAGTGTATATGTGCAGTGTGTGTGTGTGTGTGTGTACGTGTGTATTCAGTAGAGTGCAGTGTGTATGTGCAGTGCGTATGTGTGTATTCAGTAGAGTGCAGTGTGTACATGTGTATTCAGTAGACTGCAGTGTGTATGAGTGTATTCAGTAGAGTTCAGTGTGTACGTGCAGTGTGTGTGTGTGTGTGTGTATTCAGTAGAGTTCAGTGTATATGTGCAGTGTGTGTGTGTATTCAGCAGAGTGCAGTGTGTATGTGCAGTGGGTATGTGTGTATTCAGTAGAGTGCAGTGTGTACGTGCAGTGTGTGTGTGTGTGTATTCAGCAGAGTGCAGTGTGTGTGAGTGTATTCAGTAGAGTGCAGTGTGTGTGAGTGTATTCAGTAGAGTGCAGTGTATATGTGCAGTGTGTGTGTGTGCGTGTGTGTATTCAGTAGAGTTCAGTGTGTGCGTGTGTGTGGGTGTATTCCCTAGAGGGCGGTGTGTATGTGCAGTGTGTGCGTGTGTGTGGGTGTGTGTATTCAGTAGAGTTCAGTGTATATGTGCAGTGTGTGTGTGTGTGTGTATTCAGTAGAGTTCAGTGTATATGTGCAGTGTGTGTTTGTGTGTATGTATTCAGCAGAGTGCAGTGTGTGCGTGTGTGTGGGTGTATTCAGTAGAGTTCAGTGTATATGTGCAGTGTGTGTGTGTGTGTGTGCGTGTGTGTATTCAGTAGAGTTCAGTGTATATGTGCAGTGTGTGTTTGTGTGTATGTATTCAGCAGAGTGCAGTGTGTGCGTGTGTGTGGGTGTATTCAGTAGAGGGCGGTGTGTATGTGCAGTGTGTGCGTGTGTGTGGGTGTATTCAGTAGAGGGCGGTGTGTATGTGGTGTTGTGACACAGCGTGTCTCACCCCTCCTGGGAGCTGTAGTTTCGGCCGCTGCTGCAGTGGCATTTCAGAGCATCGCAGCGCTGGTACACCTGCAGCAGCTCCTCGTAGGCGTTTTCCTCAAGCTCCCATGATGCATCTCTGTAAGACACAGATGCTGCAGTCTGACCACAGATCTTTCACAGATCAGGCTTTATGTTAGGAGCTGCATCAAAGCCAGAGGCTGGCTGCACATGGGCGGTACAGCAGTGTATTTAGCTTTTCCACGTCAGACTCGTACTCACACATCCTGCTCCTGGGCTCAGCTCTTGCTGATTTAGGTCTGATTGAGCTGCTAGCTGAGCACTGCTCTTTACTTGAATAGATATATCTATATTGTGCATTATATCACTATGTTTAGTTTTACATAAATTTTTTGCAAATTAAATACGTTGCAACAGATGAGTTTGTACCAATATGAGAAAGGGAAAGCTGTTTGTTCTACATAATTTTGGTGACTGTCTGCCACTTGAACAAATATGACACACCAGTCCCTTATATATATAATTATTTGCTCAAATTCTAGTTCTAAGCCCCATGGAACAGCTAATTACTTTTCAAGAGACCAGTTAATATTAGCAATTTAATTACAAGACTGAAATTATTAGGAAAAACTTAACTTGCAAAAATATTTCAGATATATATTTCTGTCAGACCAAAACATTTCCAACACCCCCTATCTGCAACAGAGACCCGACAGCAGATCTCTCAGTCTGTCAGATGAGCGTTCATGCAGCAGCTCAGACCTGGCAAAGAAACACAGCAGTGGGAGATACTGCCCTGACTGACAGCACAGCTCACAGCACACACAAATCAAACTGTGCTTCCACTGGCAGCCAGTGCTGTGGACAGTCAACACAGAGTCCACAGTGAACCTGGAGTGCATTTCGACCTGCTCAGAGATGGGGGACCCATGTGACCTGAGGCAGACAGAGCCGCTCTTCATGCGAGCAGTGAGGGGAGTGTGTGCCGGTGCGGGCAGGAAGGGGTACCTCTCCGGTATGTGTATGCCCAGGCGGAGCATCTCCTGCTGGAACAGGTCCTTGTTGCTGCAGAGGGTGCATCTGAAGAAGAACATGGCAGCGCTGTGGGCCTGACGCTGGTGAGGAAACCGCAGGAGGAAGGTCAGCTTTCTGCTGTACTCCCCTGTACCTCTCTGAAAGGTGACAGTGCATAGCGCTGACCTGGATGCAGTCCCTGTGGAACCAGCCGCTGTGGCAGCAGGGGCATTTGAGCACGCTGTAGGACAGGACGGGCTCGATGCGGTCCAGGCACACCGAGCAGGACCCGGGCGGGCTGATTCGGGACGACAGCGTCAGGGTCTGAGTGGGACGGTGCTTCCTGCAGAAAGAGCTGGAGACGGGGCGGGGCGTCAGGGCCTGGCCTGCCCCCGCATCGGCACCCCCTCCATGTTCCCATCTCTCTCCCCCTCGCCCCTCGCCCCCCCCACGCTTCAAACGAAACCTACACAACTGATTTTAAATGTAGTCTTCGTCTGTAAGGAGCCAGCACGCAGAGCTAACACGTTGAGTGTGTTGAGACTTCCTCCGTTCCACATGCGTGCCTACACTGAACTTTAATGATGTCTTTACTGTGTGCTTTCAGTGGCCTCATGGCAACCTTCAGAGAGCAGCACAATGAAGACACACCAGGGACTTTGTGCGTGATTTGCATCCTCTGGCTAAAAACATTACCTCCAAAGCCACCAGGAGCTGCCAAAGCTGATGTCACTGTCCCAATGTCTCCATTTGCTCAGACCAAACACAAATATGAATCCAGTCATCATTAGAGAGTCCTGTCCATTTATCAAAAGGATTACCTTTAAGAAGAAACAGCACTTACGGAAACAGGCCAGTGAACTGGAAGATGAACTCTCCTTTGATTCCACAAGGCAAATGGACCATTTTTCTACAGCTTTTGATACTGCATCCAACTGAAGCACCCTTCCTCTTGCAAAGGCTGCATTTCTGAGGATGGAACAAATGGTATATAAAGGCACAAGCAGGTCAGAAACACACCTGAGGGCTCAGCTTTGAGAGTGAGCAGATCTGAGGGTGGAGAATCACAGCTGGAACACAGGATGCAAACCTCATTCAGACCTGATTTAAGCATGGCAGTCATACTGAAGGTCTTACAGTTGTGCACTCGTGCATCTAAAGATCTTTAGCACACATCACGAGTGTGAGCAGAGTAGCTCACAGTTTCCCACAGGAGGAACATCTGTTCATTTTTGCAGGTGCAACAGAGGTCTATGTACACAGATGAACTTACACAGACACTAGCCAAAACCAGAACAGCACAAAATCAGAGAAGGATACTGGCACACTAATGGTATGGTTGTTTATCTGATGTAGTGTGTGACACGTCGCCCGCTCGGCCTCACCTGACCATTTTCCTCTGGTGTCCCCTCTATCATCAAGCAGGCTGTGTCACACCTCTGCTCAAGAAACCAACGCTAGACCCTTCTGCTGCCCAAAACTACTGCCCTGCCTCCCTTCTCCCCTTCCTCTCCAAAACCCTCGAACCCTTGCTGCCTTAAACTCTCACACTTTCTCACACAGACTAACCTGCATGACCCCAGTCAGTCTGGCTTGAAGGCTGGTTGCTCCACTGAAAGGGCTCCTCTTTCTGACACTAATGCCCTTCCCTCTGCAAGGGCAGCCTCCCAGTCTGCTGTCCTTACTCCCCCAGACCTTTCTGCAGCCTCTGACACCGTAAATCACCACATCCTCCTGTCCTGCTTGGTGGCAGGGGGCATCTCGGGCACCGTTCTCAGCTGGATCTCATCCTGCCTCTCAGGACACACCTGTCAGGTGTCCTGGAGAGGAGCGGTGTTAATCCCTCAGATCCTCCCTACAGGAGTCCCTCAGGGTTCAGTCCTTGGCCTTCTTCTGTTCTCCTTGTACACAGTATCACTTGGCTCTGTCATTTCCTCCCTTGGCTTCTCACGTCTCAGTTATTCTGGTGAGACCCAGCTGTTCCTCTCTTTCCCTCCATCTGATACCCAGGTTTGATCAGGCAAGCCGAGATGTGTGATGTGTGATGTCGCTTTGTGGATGCCTAACCATCACCTGAGACTCAATTTTTTCAAGATCACCAAGTCAAGTCATCTCAAAGATCTGACCATGACTGGAAAACAGTAGTGTCAGTCTCCGGGACTGTCAAGACCCTTGGAGTGACACTTGATAGTGACCTGACATACACAGACCGCATAGCAACAGTCAGCAGGACCTGCGGATTCTTCCTTTCCAGCAAACATCAGAAGAATTCACCCCCTGATCACCACTCAGCCAAACTCCTGCTACAAGCCCTGGTTTCTCCCACTTGGATAAGTGCCTTCCTGTCCTCCCTGCATGTGCGATCAGACTCCTACAGCTGAAACAGAATGCGCGTGCGCGCACACACACACACAGAAAGTATTTGACACTCACCAGCCTGGAGGACCTGCGAATCTCCTGTTTAATGTCCTCCACTAAAAACCCATGGACTCCTTCATCTTCCTCACCACGCTGATACACTCCACTGGACATCAACTGGAACAGATTTTCAAACATTAAATAACTAGAATTAACTTGATTATTCACACCATTATCTAAGGAAATGTACAGTGCTTCTACAGGTAATCCACAAACCATCGACACAGGACACTGGAGCCGTTGCGGACAGTAACACTGCTAAAAGCATCAAAGAGCCTTCTGCACAGCTTAACAAGAACCTGCGAGGGCTTTCTGAAATGGCATACAATTTATTACAATGTACAAATGACAGCATCGGTTGATTTTATAAATGATATATACATGCCAGTACTCACCAGACAGAAGAAGTGCACGGTGAGGTTGTGTTGTTTTAGTGTGACCTTTTCTCCGTATTTGTCAGGGGAGTTCTCAGAAAGACTACACAGCGCACAACCTGAAAGCATTTTCTCGGTCAGTTAAGCTTCCTGGGACCAATAAAACTAGTGAAATGCCATAACACGAAGCACGAAGAGAAGTGGAATGGACTAATATTTGTGACCGAAGACATTGATTCTGTAGAATTCAGGAAAATAGATTGGAATGAACGTTTGCAATCCAGTAATGCTGAAGTTACACTAACAGGAAAAACGGCCAGCTAAAAACGTCCCACTGCTCAATGCCTGGAAGCAAACACAATTCAGAAATAAACAGGCATTTAAGTCAGCCAGTTACCGAGACCGGAAAAACACCACGCAGTTAGCGGGTTTGCGGTCTGCTGCTACTTACAGTCAAGGTCGCCGTTTTCATCCCCACAGCCCCGCATCCTCTTCATGGTCCAACGCGTATGAGTGCCAGCGGAGATCAGCGTTTCGCTTACTGTCCATACAATGGTGGGAATATGAGATCTCACTGATATCACTGTAGAAATTATAATCAAAAGTAGCCAAGACTGTGAATTGGCTCCATTGTCACAACGGGACTGACAATCTAGCCTGCCAGTTTACTCATGTTAAACTGTTTTCAATAATATAACGTTAGCGATATAACTACGGAAAGAACACCATCCTAGCGAACTGCATAACCAGGTGAGCTTTTTCCACACGTACAACCTGCTGGCTGCGCCTTACAGCCTAAATAAACAGCTAAAACCAGGATTCAGGTCACCCACCACATTAGCTATCAAGCTTCAACCAAAAAACTTCGCTTGGCACTTGCTAATTCCACACACGAGTAACTGGCGACGAGATGTTTTAAATGCCCCATACGGAAGTGTCGTTTCTGATTCGGTCTGATCTGCTCCTCCACACGGAGTCGGAGAATCCAGACATAACCGAGGCTACACACGGTTTCATGCATCTGAAAATAGCAAAAGCTAGTTAACTGGAATTGCGTTTGCAGGCAGTTAGATTGGCTAATATAGCGCTACTAACCTTTTAGTTTTGTATTGCTCCTTCCCCTCGCATCTGGTACAGGCTCTATTTCAAATTGCGCTCCGTTGTAAAATTCAAACCATAACATCCGCTAAGGGGGGTTTCGTGTCGCATCTGCGCAACTTCACTGATCTTATAATCAACTGTGCTGTGTACGAAATGCAATAAGTCCGGCAAATGGTCGATCCACTTTGTAAACTAGACAGAGTATTGCGTAGCAGTGACGCACGCAGATGGGACATTTAAACGGAAGAGGAGGTGCCTTGCTGGGGAAAATTCAAAACAGCGAGCTCACTGTGTTTGTTTGGTAACGTAAATCACCCAAACAGCAGCAGGACGAAGGAATAGCATGTTTTGTTAAGAAACTACAACTGGCATTTTTTGCTGTAAACTATTTATGTAGTATTTATTTACCAAGAAGGCGAGTCAGTTACCCTCAACGGATGCTCTCATTCAGAGCGATGTAGGAGATAAGAGTAGACTTAGGTTCAACGTTGCCTTTACATTTTTGATATTCTTGAGGAGCTTTTATCCACAGCGATATAAAAGTAGCGAGTACAGTAAGCGTTTCATTTACATTTTTTGACATCCAGTAGACGCTCATATCCAGAGCAGAGTCAAGCAAAGTGTCCCCAACAAAACGACACGAAACGTTAGTTACACAAACAAGGACACCATCATCCACACACGAATAGAGCCAATGCTGACCACAAGTGCGAGTGCGATTTAAATGTAAATTTCTGAGTAATTCCCTCACACCACTAAATTTTGGTGTGAAAGATTTATCAGAGAATGAAACGACAAATTACGTGTTTATTGAACCACATAGTTTATTTTCAAAAATTGTTGGTGGTATGGGTTAAAATTGTTGGTGATATGGGTTGTAGTTCATGGCAAAACACAGCAGTTGCTTTCCAACATGGACCCCACATATTTTTTGTGACGTCAGACAGAACACAGGTCCATTATGATGTCATTAAGCCATGGCCTGTGCTGTCATGGCAACCAGTCTCAATGGCTAAGTCTTTTAAAAAAGGCCTTCAGAGAACAGATCAGTAACTGGTGTTTACTGACATTGTCAGCACTGTATGTCAGCTTTTCACATTTGTAAACTTTTTTTTTATCATGCGTCAGACAGCAAAAGATCCCAGGGGAGAAACTCGGAAGTGGGAGAGGAAGGGATTGAGTGGGGTGATGTCATGGCTGACGTGCATGGGATGCAATGTTAGTGTGGAGGACTCTCTAGATTACAGGCTCTCCTCTGCAGGTAAGAGCCACACTGAGAGCTGGACTTTCTGACTTTTTTTGACATGTAGTCAACTTGTTCCTATTTGGATACCAAGACTAAAATACTAATTTTTTATTTATGAAAATGTATAAAACAATTCCTTACTTGAAAGAGAACACATTTTACCGGCTCAGTTTGTGTTTTGCTGGCAGCTATTCATTCATTTGTATGTTTTCTGGAATTTAACCGTGTGTAACACCTAATCTGTGAATCATCTGAGAAAACGTTAATATCACTAATTAATTGTCTGGTATTATCACTGCTCAAATGTTTTGAAATATTCATGTCTCTGAACAGTAATATCACTATTAAAGGAAGATTATTGCTATTGTGCCCATCCATGCTGTACTTCATATTTGTTTAGAAGAATGATAGAAATACTGTAGAAGCTCTAGTTCTATGCCTTTGAGGACTAATATGACACTAATCCTACAGTTTGTATGATGCTCTGATATTCACTGCCACAGTTATACAATCTATTACTGCCTTATTATAATAAGCTGACATAAGTATTGTCAATTACGGGTTTATTTCATTTCAGATCCTGCTCTAACTCCCCCTCACACCAGGGAGAGAATGCAGGCAACAGACAGGACCTCAAACCCCTTCAAAAACACCACCACTCAGGTGGATGAGACATGTTTCCCTTCTAGTGACATTGCCATGCAGGTGGACAGCACCTGTTTCCCTCCTTGCAACATCACCACTCAGGTAAATGAGACCTGTTTCCCCTCCAGTGATATCAGTACCCAAGTGGATGACTCCTTCTTCCCGTATAGAAACACTACCATTCAGGTGGACGGAACCTGTTTTCCCTCCAGCAACATCACTACACAGGTGGACGAGACCTGCTTTCCTCCCTGTCACATCACCACTCAGGTGGATGAGACCTGCTTCCCCTCCGCTGACATCACCACTCAGGTGGATGACACTTTTTTCTCCACTAGAAACACTATTATTCAGATTGATGGGAGTTGTTTCCCCTGCAGTGAAATTACCACCCAGGTAGATGAGAACTCTTTCCCGTAGTTAGATTTCTCTTGTTCAGGTGGGTTCTTACTACAGGCATTGGTTTTCTATGCTGTACATTTCAAAAAAGTCCATCCTGCTGTTTGAGAATAATAAAGTACTCAGAATTGTGATAACTGAGAGATTAATGCATGTAGTTATGTTGAATGAGAATTCATTTCTGTGAAGTTGTGTAACAAAGCTATCAGCATGAATTTTAATGAACATGAGCACCGTACAATAGTCTTCATATGCAATCAGTTGTTTGAAAACTTTGTTATAGGTTCTAATAAAGCAGAATTCACCCACTCACCACTGCTGTCATTGCAATCAGTCACCGCAGCAGGCTACGAGGCAAGCCTGATTCTGTCCTCCTGCAATCAGTCACCATCTCACTACACTGAGTATCGGTTTTATCAATACATCAATCTGAGCTTTCATTTGATCAACCAGGAACATCCAGGAACATCAATGCTTTTCTCTACTCATTTATGCACCAGCATAGAATTATGCAGAATGCAGGACAGTGATAAAGCATAGAATATGCACAGTATCCCTCTCCTTAGACGTCACCGATGGAGCAAAATGGTAGGTCCATTAGATTGCAGGAGGGCTCTGCCTGTCCTGGATGCAGTCAGAATTCTCAGCTGTCACGGCAGAGTCCTCAATAGGAAGGAGGCCACACTTTGCAGTTTTACGTTTTACATTTATTCATATGGGAGATTCTTCTATCCAAAGCAAATTATAAGTGAGTGTTGTTAAGCAAGTGTTAAAGAAAATGATTATACTATGTTCTTTTAACATAGATTGAGCAAACTGCAATTAAAGGGTTAACTGTGTGATATAACTGGCAGGCAGCATCTGTTAAATCCATGAAAAGCATGAGGTGATGTAACCACTGGCTGTCATAATCCTGCTGCTGACAAACCTACACAAACTGGAGCGGAAAGTCTTGCAAGCTCATCTCCCTCGGCCCCCTGACAGCAGAAACATTCCTGGCTGCATTAGTCTCAGTTCTACACTCGATTTGCATCTAAACTGTTTCCCTGAACTCAGTGCATCCGAAAAATAACCACGAGAATAACATCCTGGCATGTCGTGGATTTCATCACTGCGATCTGAGGCTATAAAACAGCAGCGCCGTCAGTACATTACTTACCGAACCACTGGGTGGCGTGTTTTCCCCGCAAAGTGTCGGAATTTGACAGGAGCTCCCTATATTCCTCCATACGCCTTAAATTGCTACAGTAGATCACTTTATTGTCAACAAGGTGAGAATAGGTGAAAAAAAGGTCAACTATGAATCAACAGAAAAAATGAACATCGAGCGAAAACCCCTGATTCGGTTACTTATGATTCTAATATATCTCAAAATTACTGTCCTTTCTGAAAACAAACATCGACCCCATACAGCATTCAAATGAAATTTCCCTCCAATGGGAGAGAAGTCGGCAGTTAATTCCATGTGAGGCCAGCATGTTGCCGAATGCTGAGATCAGTGAATAGCAGGCCGTGCTGGATGAGGAGGAGCCAGGAGCGCTCGGTCACACCTGACACCCTCACCTTTCCGAGGGTGTGACCCGGGATCGTTGCGTGTGAGAGAGTAGTGCCGCATTTCTCTCGGCGCAGTAGGACGGGCGGATCGCGATGGGGCTTGACGGTGGAAGAGGGGACTTTGAATGGGTTTACAATGACCAACCGCACACATCGAGAAGAAAGGAAATACTAGGTAGGTCAACGATACTCACACTTTCTTCCCCCGCGGTTGTGTTGCGTATTGGCTACTTTTTACTGATTACTATTCTTCACAATACAGTACAAAGTAGTAGAGCAGCGATCAAAGACATCTCATTCCAATTTAAAAGCTGAACAGAAAGTTGAAAGATTTAAATGCGAACACGAGAAAAGATGATCAATGCGAACAAATGTCTATTTCCTCGCAAGCTGTCTCAAGGCTAAGCTGTTCATGTCTTACGTCGCACCTTAGAGCGCCGGTTTTTACAGTCGAGCCAGATACACCTGTTCTTCCATGAATAAGCACGACTGTCTGCGCATATCGCTAACTTACATAAATCTTAGGCAGGTAGTATTTCTTTGGCTCTGTATTTTTATACGCCAGAAAAAAACACAAAGAACGAACATTTTATTAGGAAACGGTCAAATGATTACTCTTCAACTGCATATTTTATTAGTTATAGTCCAGTTTTATACAAACGAGGATAGGTTCTTTGCTGATATCGGCTATAGTAGGGCCTATTTTTGAATAAAAATGCGGATATTATTTGTTCAGTGCAAGAACAATATAGCCCACTCGCGGGACCATTTCCAACAAATATTGTGGGTACGTTGGTGTTCACTTAACTTATCTTGAAAGACTTTTTAAAGATTTCTTCTCGGTAGCATTTGTAAGTACAGTAACATGTGTACCTAAATTTAAGCTTACTTTCATCCACATAAACTCACGAATTAGAGGTAAACAGAAATGCTCCACAAGATATGTCGGCTAAATTAAGAGAACGGAAAGAAAAGCCAGAAATCGGTCAGTAAAGATTTTCGAGAAAGGATTGTCAACAGAGGGCAGAACTTCTGTAGCATACACCTCCGGTTTTCCGGTTATTATTAGATGGGGCTGATCCCATGTGCACGCGGGGTGTAGCCGCCGTAAAAAAGTGCTTATCGTAATACTAAGAAACCCGCTTCAGTCAGCTCTCACTACCTCAGGGCGCCTCTTCAAACGCTCTCTATAGTAAATGTGCTCGTTCTTTCAATTGTCCCTAAATGGGTCAACTAACCCTAACACTAACCCTAACCCTAAGAGGGAAACCCGATGTGATGCCACACTGGATTCAGTGGGTATTGCCTCACATTCGTGGTTGGTCACTTGACCAGCTTCACTGTAAGCTTACAGTAATGAGAATACTGGTTTCCTTCTGTAGTTTTTGAACACTGAAATATGTTTTTTAAAAAAGGAAGAGAAAGAAAATAAAGTGTTCCTCTCCTTTGAGATTATGTCAGTGTCAGATTTCACGGAGGAATAACTGTGTCAGGTCTTTTGTTCGGGACTTCCAGAGGGAGTGTCGTACGCTGGATCGCTTCACTTTGGCTCATGAATAGGGACACACTTGGGGTTGTGTTTCCCAGTGGAGGGTCTCTGGGGGAAGATCATGAGTTGAGCTGTAATTGCACAGCCTTGCTTCAGCATGGAGCTGGGCAGCAGGTGTCACCCACTGGAGCTGAGGAACGTATTGTTCTAATCAATGATTCAGAAACCCTGTGGTGTGGGAGGCACGAAAACACAAAGGTTACAGAAGTGCAGTGCTTTCGTCAGCTCTCCATGCAGGACGTAGCAGCCAAACAGTGAAACACCTGAAACAAACGGAAGATAAACCGTTCATTATTATTATTATTATTATTATTATTATTATTATAGTAAAAATCATCACCTAATCAAATCCCCTAGAGGCATCTTCATGACATGCACAACATGTAAGCATGAAATTATAGAATAAAAAACAACAAGAACAAAGACAGCAAGAGGGCAATTTACAGAAATCTGAAATAATATTAAAACGTTTGAGTCTTTGTTCCAGATTAGGTTTTCCAGGTTTTCTGCTTTACTGAAATAAATGTTTATGGAATAAGATGGCTTTATGAATGACAGAGTCTTCTGTTGATTCTATTCAAAACATCCTTTGGCCATTTGCCAAGTGTGCTCTAATCAGCCATATTCCAGAGTGAATTTGGCACAGAGCCTGCTGAAGGGCACAGCCTGGATTGGAGCTTTCACCCATACTTTCTTCTTTTCAGGTAATGACTAATGACAGTTTCAAGAAGCAATCCATTATGTGTTAAGATTAAGGATAGGTTTGTACTGTTACTCTCTGTGCTAAGTGCATGGACGTGTCGTGAGCTGGGCTGGGGACAGGCAGAGAGGATGGAGGAGTCTTTACTGCGCACACACACACACACACACACACACACTCACACACACACACTCACACACACACTCACTCTTTACTGCGCGGCACACAGAGAGGGAATGCACTTTAAAGTCCCTGTCCTTCCCCCTCATGCTTTACACACCATCTCTATAATGCAAAGCTTAGCAGTGCTTCATTCTGGGCAGGAATTCACAGAACCATAAAAATCGGGCCTTCCTCCTCTGATGTAAGACAGTGGCAGTGAGCGCTCTGTGTGAGGATGGCAGGAGAGGTCCGGCTGGCTTGGCTTGGTGAGCTCAGAGCTGCGGTATGGAGCTCGGGGTGAGGACGGGTGGCTATAAGCAGCACAGTCCCTGGCTACCGCCATGATATCAGGAAGTAACTGCTTAAACATGCCAGGGCGGGTCTTTTTCTCATCCCCCTTTTTCCTGAATGGAATGGGACAAAGCCAGGCTTCAGGCAGACTCAGTTCACTTTTAGGTCTGGACGTTTTGTTGCCATCGGCGTCACAGATAGGAGTGTAAGGTCACTGTCTGACATGTAAACTGATGCCCTGCACACAGGAGGCACGTCTCTGACATGGAGACAGAGCTCAATAGCTGTACAATGGCAGGGGCACTGGAAAAGGCCTTGGGCGTGCTTGGTAACAGGACACACTCCCTCAAAGGGAAACACACTCACACTCATGCGCACATGCACGCACTCACTAACTCACTCACTCACACACACACTCTCACACACACACACACACACACACACACACACACACACACACGCTCACTCATTCACTCACACACACACACACACACACACACACACTCACTCATTCACTCACACACACACACACACTCATACACACACACACACACACGCTCACTCATTCACTCACACACACACACACACACACACGCTCACTCATTCACTCACACACACACACACACACACACACACGCTCACTCATTCACTCACACACACACACACACACACACACACACACACACACACACACACACTCTCACACACACACACACACACACACACACACACACACACACACACACACACACACACACACTCTCACACACACACACACACACTCTCACACACACACACACACACACACACACACGCTCACTCATACACTCTCACACACACACACACTCATACACTCTCACACACACACACACACACACACACACACACACACACACACACACACTCATACACTCTCACACACACACACACACTCACACTCACTCATTCACTCACTCACTCACTCACACTCATACACTCTCACACACACACACACACACTCACACTCACTCATTCACTCACTCACTCACTCACACACACACACACACACTCATACACTCTCACACACACACACACACTCACACTCACTCATTCACTCACTCACTCACTCACACACACACACACACACTCACACACTCTCTCTCACACACACATACACACACACACACACACTCCCTCAAAGGTAAACACACTCACACTCATGCGCACATGCACACACTCACTAACTCACTCACTCACTGACACACACACACACACTCACTTGCACACACACACTCACTCACTCACACACTCACTCACTCACTGACACACACACACTCACTCACTCACACACACACACTCACTCACTAACTCACTCACTCACTAACTCACTCATTCACTCACTCACTCACTCACATAAAGGCTGCCATAACAGTCACTCCGCTTTGTGTATAGTTGGGGGGGGGGGGTCAGTACTCGTTGCTGCTCAGTATGGTCCCCCCAGGGGAAAGTTAAATGCTGCAGTATATAAGACTGTCAGGCTGGTAGTACAGGTCATAACCCCCCCGTGCAGAGTGAGGCCAGGGTCTGCCATTTTCTCACTGTCTCTGTGTCACCCCGTGTTTTTGTTTAAAAGCAGACTGCCAGTGCTATGTTTTATGCAGATCGTAGTGTACAGCAGCTTGTTGCATGGTGGCAGGACCGGCAGCAGTGGGTTATGTGCTGGCGCGGTTGTGTCTGTGACACCTGCTGCTTGGCTCCAGGTGTCAGCTGTTTGTTCATTTCATTAAAGTGTGCCACTGCTGCCTCTAACGTTTCACACAAATGAATAGAGTTTCATTCGGATGGTGCTGAGGTGGAACTAGTTAGAGGCTATGATAACAGATAATATGCCATCAATTTATAATCTTGGCAGCTTCCTCTTGGCAGAGATAAAGAGGTTAACATAAGGGCTGGAAAGTTACTGCAGACAGGGGCTCCCACAGGTGTGAGACATTTCAAAGAGCATCTCTCATTTCAGCAAAGGTTAAAGACCTTCTGGATTACTACTGAGTTTTGGACATCAGCGGTGTTACTTATTCAGAGGAAATATGATTTTAATTGTTGTGGTGATTATTACATTTGCTTCTCACTCAAGTAAATTTAATTAATTTTAATGGTACGGATTTGTAATTTCCTTCAGGGAATAGAAACCATGTTTTCTCTGAATGGACCCGCTCGTCTTCCTGTTTCTGCCGTGCTGTGTCTGCTTCAGAGCCAGTTCTGCTTCCTGCTTCCTGTGCCGTAGCCGAAGGCCTGTGACTCAGAAGACACTGAAACATGAGCTCACCTCAGTGCTTTGCTTTGTTGGAGGATCACTGTGAAAGCGATTATGAAAATACGCACACCAGGAAGCCAGACTGCCAGCCTTATCTGTGCATCCGTCTGCAGTCTGCTGCACCCTTCTGTGGAAATTTATTCTATTTCACTCTGTGATTCTATATCATTAATGTCATTTCATTGTTGTCATCAGTCAGGCTGTAGGCTTCACTTCACCAGGCAGGATCTGGCTGTGAAGCCTCAAAAGTAACCCCATTCTCAGGCGGAAGTCATAACATGGGTACAACGTCAGAGAAAATTGTGAAAATGTTACACCTTAGCTGTTGGGCTCAGAATTGTTTTGGCTGTTGTGTGAGCTGTGGAGGAGGAATTTCTCCCTGATGCAGGCTTTGCACAGAGCAGCTCATCTTTATTTTTAAAACATACAGGTGCGGGAGGGATTTTACTGTGTTCAGTCACTTATGTTATTGAGACTGTGAAACTTTGGACACAATGAACTGAATGCTAAAAAACTATGTTTGATGAGTGATGAAACTGAGAGAGTGAAATGTTTATATTATGTTCTGCAGTGCATGTGCCAGTGCCTTTGTTTTATTAAATGAAACGGCATTTGAGCTGGAGTGTGGAGGTGAGATCAGTCGCTGTACCGGGCTGTGGGAGTGAGGTCACAGCAGTGAGCTCATGTGTGAAGCGGAGGTGGTGACTTCTGCAAGGAAACTCAGGGAGTTTGCTGTGGTTTTGGTCACTGATTCACACCTCAGTCAATATGCAATGTCAGGTGGTAACACTTCTAACTACCACAGTAACCCTACGTTCACACCGGGAGCGGCGAGAGCGTCAAAGTGACCAGAATTCATTCATTTTCTATGTGAGTCAGAGTCTCTCAGCGGCGAGCAGCGGCAGCGGCAGAGCAGTGACCGTTGGTGCCGCGTCTTCGGCAGTGTGGGCGTCAGAATAAAGTTGAAGTCTGGGCAACTTTATGGTAATTCGCTATGACGTGGTTCGGTGGCAACCAGTTGGAATGCGGCCCCTTCAAATAACGTTTGCAAGACCAAGCATTCCGAACGAACTTGTAGCCACCCATTTCATCTATGTCAGAACGTCCACTTCTTTGACAGCGTTGTTGGCAGGGCAGCCAGAGCAAATTTTGACGCTTTCGCTGCTCCCGGTGTGAACATAGGGTCAGAGGATATCCCTGAGAAGTATTCCTGCAATGGAACTATATTACACATTTGTAGCATTAACTGTGTGTGCATGTGTGGTGTGTGTTTAGGACAGATACCTCTGAACCCCTAGCAACGCTGAGATGACTTGTTTTATTGTTTGTAATATGCAGCTGAAAAGGTCAATGTTCAACTGTCACCATGTAATTACTGCCTTTAAATACTGCAGAGAATCAGTCCGCTGTTGGGGAGGGCAGTGAAACAGAACAGCAGCAGGGTGGGGCAGAGCCTGTGTCTGTGTCTCCCACAGGCAGGGCCTTCCCGACAGGCCCCCCTCCCCCCGACACCCCCCCCCCCCCCCCCCACAAACACACACACACACCCTCCTGCAGGCTCACATCGAGCTCACATGATCATATGACCAACCATGTTGCAGATAAGATCATTCTAAGAGGAAGAACTAGGAGAACAGTTTTGATTTTATGCAACTTGAGACAACTGACACTGGTGTGACAACAGACTCATGACTGCATAGATGCAACAAGCTCCACAGCTGACCTGTATTTTTTGCAATACCTTTTCCTGGTTATTTTACACACAACTCATATATACTTACTTGCTTATATACTATATCTCCAATAAACAGCTATAGTCAGTTCTTTAGACAGAACTGCCAGCAGGTAATTTAATTTTCTTATTCATTTCATCAATTACTCCCACAGGAAAGAGCATTATGTAAAGGGAGACCAAAAACACACAGAACTAATATCTCTATGAAATCCCATCCCATAAGCTGCTAGAAACAGCATCCAGCTTCCAGGTGGATAATCTAGTTCCTAACAGTGTTGTTTAAAATGTAATTAGACACCAGCCTACAGCCCTTTGTAAAAGACCCAATATAACAAACTGCAATGCGCACACACTTTGTTTTGCTCAGTCCTGGACATTCTGCTGCTGCTTAGCAGGAAGGCACCATGCGATTAAATGCAAATTTACATTTTATATTTGCATGTTCTGTAGCCAGGGGTAGACAAAAAAGCTGATACCTCGTAGATCACAAAAAAACAGGACAACTTTCACACATAACGTCCGAATGATAAACGCAGTTTAAAGACTGCATAATTTTCAGAAAATTACACATTAGCCCAACAGCATATATATCACCCAAAGGATTAAATGTAAACCTGATAAACATAATACAAATTCATAATTTGTTTTATCCATATTTGTGCTCGTTGTATGTATGCCCTCCTGGAGGGTTCTTGACTTCTCCCACAGAGAAAGCCCATTGGGCGAGTGCTTAGTGGGCTGGTCAAAATCTCCGTTGACTCAGTTAATCGTTATGTCACTTTTTATTTATTTTATTTTTCATTCTCTGCAGGTGTGAATTATCTTGTTGCAATATCCATTATGTGGTGAGGACAAGACTTGGGAAACAGTAAAATTATTCTTGGTTGTGAAAGCAGCGTTGAACGGGAGGATTACAAAACTGGGTGAAACCCTCACAAGTGTGATTTGTATGTTTATATGGACAGCTGGAGACGGTTCAGTAGGAAAAGTATCAGCACCAGTTATCACCGTGTTCTTCACCACACCTCTGTGTTCAAAGTCAATTCATAAACCACTGACTTCATTTGAAATTTAAGCTGCAGACATGCTGGTTCTCTTTCTCTATTGATTTTAAGAACATTTCATGTTCACTGTATGTTTGTTTTTATACGGCACATACGTGTGTGGTCACCACGTGGTTAGACTTAACTTTAATTTTAATAACATGAAAAGTAAATATTTCCATAAAGAAATGCCATCTCACCTTCTACCATAAATACTCCCATAAAAAACAGCCATGTTGGCTCCTATCTAATAAACGCTGCCATTAAAGGCAGCCATGTTGGCTCCTATCTAATAAACGCTGCCATAAAGGCAGCCATGTTGGCTCCTATCTAATAAACGCTGCCATAAAGGCAGCCATGTTGGCTCCCCTGGCTTGGTGGGTTGTTATTGTGTGCAGGTGTGTGGATGGTGCTGGAGAATTCCCATGGTGACACATCTGAAGTCCGCCAAACACAGTCTAAAAACAACATGCAGCAAAACAATACCCCAGCCAATTAAACCAGGCAAAGCTGATCTGCTCTGCCCCCTGGGGAGGCCAGGGGACTTTCCTCGAGTTTCCGTAATTACTGCATTACAGCGGCCTGTCTGTCACGCTGTCCTCTGCTTTGTCTGTACAGCTGTTACCAGCAGCAACGTCATCAACATCAGACCTGCAGCCTCTCTGAGTATGACTGATACCGCAGCCTGAGAGACACACGTTAACTGTGTCATTAACCTTCAGGAGCTGAACCGCTGAGCAGGGGAGTTACTGATTAATACCATGTGTAATAAAGTGAAGGAGCGCTCAGTGTCAGTTGAGCAAGAGTCTTTCTCTCTTGCTTTTTACTACTATTCGTTCATCTAAGGCAGATCATATCGGCCAGAAAATGTCATGGTTTCCTGTAGCCTCAAGGCCTTACCTTTGGCTAGTAAGAAGCACAGCTGATACTCGGGGTAATGAATCTACCATGTTTTTTTCCCCATGTTCATTACATATGTATTATATATATGCACATGCACACAGGACTTTAGTTACTGTACTTAGATAAGGCAGTTTCCAGGAGAGCTAAAGCCATTGTGTGGGTGTGTTTCCCCAGCTAAGTATCCACAGATCAAGTCCCTGATGGGCCCAGACCCGCAGCTGAAGTGGATCGTCTCCGGGATGGTGCTGACCCAGCTGCTAGCCTGCTATCTCGTGCATGACCTCTCGTGGAAGTGGGTCGTCTTTTGGGCCTACGGCTTCGGCGGCTGCATCAACCACTCGCTGACGCTGGCCATCCATGACATCTCGCACAACGTGGCCTTTGGCAACAAGCAGGCCCGTTGGAACCGCTGGTTCGCCATGTTCGCTAACCTGCCCATCGGCCTGCCCTACTCTGCCTCCTTCAAGAAGTACCACATTGACCACCACCGCTACCTGGGTGGGGACGGACTGGACGTGGACGTGCCCACCGACATGGAGGGCTGGTTCTTCTGCACCCCCCTGCGCAAAGTGCTCTGGCTCTTCCTCCAGCCCTTCTTCTATGCCCTGCGCCCCCTGGTGGTCAACCCCAAGCCAGTGTCCAGGCTGGAGGTGCTGAATGCAGTGGTGCAGTTTGTGGCTGACATCCTGTTGTACTCCCTGTGGGGGCTGAAGCCGGTGCTGTACCTGATCCTGGGCTCCATCCTGTGCATGGGCCTGCACCCCATCTCCGGCCACTTCATCGCTGAGCACTACATGTTCCTGAAGGGCCACGAGACCTACTCTTACTACGGCCCCCTGAACCTCATCACCTTCAACGTGGGCTACCACATGGAGCACCATGACTTTCCCAGCATTCCGGGCAGCAAGCTGCCGCTGGTGAGTCCTCCCTGCTGCACACACACTGATCCAGGGTCAGCCAGCCCAACCCTGTTTACATTAAGGGTTTTGTGCTCACCATGTAATTCATGTTGTTGGATTGAACAAAACTGACTGACCAACTCAGCGAGTGATTTAAGATTAGTGCAGATCAGTGGAATTGCCTGCTCTCTGGCTCCGCAGGTGAAGAGGGAAAGGCAGCGATACACGGTGTGATAAACAGTGTGATACAGAGCCTATCAGGAAAACCGCCCACAAAAGGCAAACATTCACCTTTCGCTCTGGCACAATAACCTCTGCAAACATCTGCTGCTTTCAGGGGGGTCTCTTTGTCCTTTCCTGTGCCAATATTGATTTTTGTGGTTGACACGGTGTTCAGTGAATGACACTCCCAGCAGGAATTCTTCAGCTCTCAGAATCAAGGTGTTGGGGTGCAGACACTGCTCATGTCTCTGTATCTCAGCAATTGTGAAATCTGTACAGAAAGCTGCCTTCCTCATCCTAGCATTACCTCCTCACCTTCCTCATCCTCATTGCTACAGCCTCACAGTCCTTTTTGTTGATAGGCATATGCTCCTGTTGTCAGTTGCATAGAAACGCACCTCACACCTCACACAAACATAGCACCTAACACCCAAGACAAACATTCCCTGTGGACTCTTACAACTTGTGTTTTTCCCATGAAACATTGATATACAAATTAAACTTAATGGAGTGGTAATATGATTCCAGCAGAGCTTGAATATTTTTATAAACAAATTTACAACACACCGTGAACACCATTTTTCCACCCTCATGTGTTTGTATGTGTGGTTGATGTGGTGAGTGAAGAATTTTGTCCTTCAAACCCGTAATTCCTCCACCGTAAGCTGTGTGAGGAGAGGTAAGGCCATGAGGCAGGCGTACATAACACACTCTCTTACCCTTCTACACACTGCACTGGCTACTGGGCATTCTACTATTTTGACTATTTAAAAATATAATTCCATATCTGAAGATATGTTAGGTTACATTTTAATAAGGGCTGAATCACAGATAGTTATTAACTGAGTAAGAGGACAGTGGAACCCTGACATGCGCAGTGACTGCACTCTCGTGTCTGACTGCGCTCTCGTGTCTGACTGCACTCTCGTGTCTGACTGCGCTCTCGTGTCTGACTGCGCTCTCGTGTGTCTGTGGCTGTGCAGGGTCTGACTGCGCTCTCGTGTCTGACTGCGCTCTCGTGTGTCTGTGGCTGTGCAGGGTCTGACTGCGCTCTCGTGTCTGACTGCGCTCTCGTGTGTCTGTGGCTGTGCAGGGTCTGACTGCGCTCTCGTGTCTGACTGCGCTCTCGTGTGCCTGTGGCTGTGCAGGGTCTGACTGCGCTCTCGTGTGTCTGTGGCTGTGCAGGGTCTGACTGCGCTCTCGTGTGTCTGTGGCTGTGCAGGGTCTGACTGCGCTCTCGTGTGTCTGTGGCAGGTGCGGAAGATTGCGCCGGAGTTCTACGACCCGCTGCCTCAGCACACTTCCTGGGTACGCGTGCTGTGGGACTTCGTGTTTGACGACAGCATCGGGCCCTACGCCCGAATCAAGCGCCAGTACAAGCTGGCAAAGCAGGAGTGAAGATCCCAGCAGCGCTGCTGGATTTCAGGACTTCAGCAGGTCAAATTTCTGCATTCAAGTGTGAGACTGAGACGCAAATCTCTGCGCTGGGCAGAGGGACGCCACCCAGCCAGAACCACAGCCATGGGCACAGTGGGGCCTTCAAAAAGCATCAGAAACCATGAGTGACTTCCTGCATTAATCACTGACGGATTCAAATCCCTGTGAGCGCATGATGTCAGTCATTGATGTAACAAGTCACTCATTAACTCATTTAGCCAGTCCTGAGGTAATTTTAGCACTTAGAGAAGCCCCGATTTTCCCAGATCAGAGCTGGACACTTTATTCTGGAGTCTGTGTGTGTGCTGCTCTTTCAGAAAAAACTCAGCCACCCCTCGCCTGAATCTGCCATCCACACGACCTGTCCCCGAAGGCCACATTACGTGCATATGTGCAGCATTGATCCTCAGTTAGAAAGTGCCTCACACTCATGTGATGTGCGGTGTCTGGCAGTTCATTTATTTAGATATTATGCCTACTTGCTATACAGACAGGCTGATTACCAGGCAGAGGGAATCATAGTGGAGCTGTAATCACTTGGTTACTGAGACTAAACACCCAAGATGACTATGGACCAAAGCATTAATGAGACCATGTCAGGGACAAACTTGTGTTAATCTACACTGTGCAACCCCATCCAAGCTGAGCCCAAAGGGAATACATCTTTCTATTAATAAGGGGAGGCTTTTTACACAAACCCTCAAAGCTGATCATGTTTTCCTCCTTATTCTCCAAGATTAAAATATATATTTAATTTAAGAGAAATCATTATAGTGCTGAGACAGGTGAGAAGTGTGATGCAGCAGTAGTTTCTAATGAAGACTGCAATGTTTGAGAGCACACTGCTGACACTTAGGACTTTTCTGTTTTCCAATAAATTCAGTTTTTTTTTTTTTCCAGTGTTGCTGTGATAATATTTAGTGTTTTAAACTAATGTGTAATGTATCTATTACTTTTGAAACCTGAATTGAATAGGTATCCAAAATATACAGCACTAATTATCAGACACCCAAGATTGCTTTTTATTTGTTTTTATTATGTCCTTTTTGCTTGAATGTGTAAACTATTGCAATTGATGTACAGTCTTAGTACAATAAGATTAATAAACCTGATCAAACTATTTGCAGCTGTTGTAAGTTTTAGTATAAAAATTTTTGTAATAAGCAGAAAAATGACGTTGCAATGTCAAAAAAAGTTATAAATAGAGATTAATAGAACGAGAGCGTCATCTGTACATTATAGTAGAAGACTTGGCGTTTCTCTTTCATTTCACTTTCCATAATGGAAACCCAACACAGCAGTGTTTTTCCTGTATGAGGTGGTGTCGCGTAGCTGCATTGCTATTCAATATTCGGATTGCCAACACTTTCAATGTAGAATATAACAGCTTTGGATGCGCGAATGGCCGAAAGATGCTGATTTCACTGTGAAATGCAGGTTCCGCTGTAACCTTTCAGCCGCGCTGGCCCTGGAAAATGCCATTACGGACTGGCAACTTGCTAACCAACCTGCAAGATTAGCCAGTTCGCTAAAGTAATAACTTAAGCAAGATTTCATTGAGCTAGCTAGCCGTCTAACGGCTGCCTGGACGGTTATGAAACTGAGCGTTAATCCGGCCTGGAGGGCGCAGCAGCGTCGTGTCGCTCAGCGGCCGGTGATCGGTGATCGTTTCCGCTCTCTAACGCCCGGCGCTGCACTGCTGCCAAACAAGCGCTTATAAAGACATCCAAAGCTACTTTTTGTGCGCTTGCAAACTGTTGTTTTACCGACCAATGGCTAGACGGCTAGCCTAGCTAACCAAGTTAAAATTGCGAGCAAGCTGTGTTTGAATATCAGGCAGGTGTCAAATAAGAGTAACTGGTAGGAAAAACCCCTTCCAGTCTGGGCTGAATAGACCGGGGACTCCCTCCATACCCGCACAATAATTTACCAAGTTGCGTAACCAAAATATTCCGTTTCCTAATACTTTCAGAAAGTAAATTCCAGTGCCCAATAAAGAAAAAATATACTTCTCAAGAGTCTGATGTAATTGGTTTATTGTATATGTGCGCAAATCACATACAGTAAACCGGGCTTGTCCGCGGAGCATTAATGTCATCAGTCATATCCCCAAGCTGTCCCCCCAAGCAGCCCCCCCACCCCCAAGCAGTAAACCCAATCCCCAAATGCATCTCCCTTTTTATGCTTATTCCCTTAGCTCCTCCTGGAGCTTAGACTCAGACCCCCTCTTTCAGTTTCATAACATTTTCTGTACACTACTGTTTCCAAGATCACACCTATCAAATTAAAAGCCTTTATCAAATTACCCCGCCTAGGCTGTACACTATTATCTCCAAGACCGTGCATATCTAATCTATAAAAAATAACTATCCCTTCTTGACCTGCTCTGCCTTGGCCATACTCCATAAAGAATCCCTGTTTGCGACCCCCCTTTTTAGAGTCCAACTCTTTTATCTTACACTCAGGGTCCATCCTCCGAACAGCGCTCGAATAGTGTCCAACTCTCATAAACAGCTCCACAACAGGCCATACTTGGCATATAGGTATCTCACAGATGCATACCCTCCCCACAGTCTCCTGTACTCTTTTGGATAATAGGATACATTATTATTTATTTAAGGCTTATAGTGTTAGGTTGTTTAAGAGTTAGCTGTTTAGAGTAAATGGCTGATATGTCAATAACGTCAGTTAATATATCAATAACTGCGGTTAAAATAAAAAAACTAACATCTATTGGCAATGCTTAAGACGTTTGTTGGCAATAATTTATCTCCACCAAGTAACACGCTTAATCGTACCATGTCAAGCTCTGCTTTTCTCTGATGAGGTGAAAGTGGCAATGCTTACAATTTAAACATGGGGTATACACTTAATCAGAAATTTTCCACCACATAACTTCCGTTCAACTCTCATTAGGTTAACGTTTAACACAAAATTCCCATAAACAGTGTTTTGATCTCCCCACTTATCACTTTGGAAATAAATCCAAAATTCAAACAGGCGTGGTTATATTTAATGTCTGCTCAGGGGAGCCTTACCCTGTTTTGCAAAAGTTCTTTCCGAAAAGCGGAATCGCGCTTTCATCGCGCCCTGAAGCTACGGCGAACTTCCACCTGCGGCCGGAGCTGCGGTCGCTCCGCACAGCGCGTCCCCTCCAGCAACGGAGTGTAAAAGAAGTACGCAGGAGTTTAAATGCATAGTCGTAAGATAATTCATTTATTGTTTTGACGTGATTTTAATTTGTTCTATTCAAAGAGTTCTAAAAACTCTAGATCTCACTGTTGCCTAATTACACTCATTCATAAACTACTTGCATGCCAGTATTCCCTGAGGGGCATTCCAACGATAGCTGGCTGTGTCCCAAACTGATGATTAGTTATGACTTATTGAAATATAGCTCATGAATCAACATTTTGTAAATTTTCCTAATTCTGTTACACAATGAACACCGGCATCACAAACTAAACACGTGGTACTAAGGGACACCCGGGCCAGAGCTGCAGAGCCAATGCGGCAGAGGTGGAAAACCCCGGCTTCAGAAAGTAAAAGTCCTGCCACGTATTTGTTCCACCCATGCACTACACCAGCTGTATTTAATTAGCACAACTCTTCAGCCAGGTAGAGGAGCTAATTAGTGAAATCACCTTGTTTAGTGAATGGCTAGAACAAATACATGGCAGGACTTTTACTTTCTGAAGCCGGGGTTTTCCACCTCTGCAATGCGGCTATAACGCCTCACTTCTGATGGTGAATCACGCACTCCGGTCCGCAAAATGCGTAACATACCTTGCTGAACATGTTTGACAGGGAAACCTGTATGTTAGTCGGTAGTTATGGCAGGTCGCTTCATCACAACAAGCTGCCAGCACTGGCTACGCTTCGGCACTTTGCGAGGGTTGCTGGGCTGTTATTCCTGTCAGGTAAACCAACCTGACAGTTCTTGCAGTAGGCCTACACTCAGCAGGTGATTTGTTAATTTTTAACAGGGGGGGGATGGCAGATACACATGCAGCACTCTCTCTGCTACTAACTAGGGGATGGAGAGGGAGAATGGCAGGTTAACAAGGGGATGCATTTTGGTCATTTTGCTAACAAAGGGGATAGCATCACCCTCAAATCGCCTACTGAATACACTAATGCTTGCATTCCTACGTATGTTCATAATAACCACTATTTTTATTTTTCAAAACACAATTTTTGCTGGATTTTTAATTATAACGAATTCCATTTTATAACACCTTTTTAAAATCCCCTAGATGTGAAGCCAATAATTTCACCAGAGTGTGAAATGTCAACAGCAGAGGCGCATATTTCAGACGTGTTTGACGATGTGTGAGGGGTTGGCTCGGTATTCTGCTACTCACGACGCAGTTTCTTCTCCGCCTCCATGCCTCCCAGTCTGTCATTTCAGGACTTGCTCAATACTGCCCCCTTATGGCAGCAGCGAGAGAGAAGCAGCCCATTGGAGACTTCGGTTCTTATATGAAAAGTCATTACAAAATTCCAGAAAAAAACATGATTTAAAAATGAAATTGTGATATTAACAGACAGATACACCGTAAAAGACCACCTCAAACACAGGAGACATTGTTCACTGTTTTATTTAAATTAATTTAAAATTTAGTGGATTTCTTTCATGTCTTTTTTTTTTTTGAAAACCAGGAAGCACTTGGTCAAAAAGGGATATAATAAAACGAACAATACTTCACCATATCCTTGCAGCCAATAAACATTTTATTAACAACATGATCACAAATAACTCTGGTGTATCAATGTTTTGTTTATAAGGTTGCAATATTCAAAAAGCAACAGTTTCTCTTCCACTACTAGTTCAGGTTCAAACTTTGAAAATGATTCCAGTGATTTCATACATCCGTGTTGGCAAAAGGATAAAAAGCTCTTTAAAAAAATGATACTGTACTGAGGTCAGGTGACTATAAAGCAAACTGCATGTGCTTATAACTGTATTTTCAACAACCAAAGGAAAAAATACCAATATAAAATATAAAAGGCTGACATAAAATGGTGTGCAACGTTTGTCTGAAAAATTATATATAGCGAGAATAATTATATTATTAATAATAATTAACAAAAAGTAAAACAAGAAAATCCTAGAAAACAATTTATAACTTCAGTTTAATCAAAATTCCTTTAAGACTTTTAACAGACTGAGAGCTGGATCTCTAAATGTACAGAGAGAAAAAAATTGAATTTAGACAAATCAGTGCGAGTGTCCTCCATTTTTCTGCCCCCCCCGGAACTAACGTTCACACAACGCTCCTGTAACGGCGTGGCAATGCTGCCGTGGTGTCACAGTAATGTTGAGAGAAGGTTGCTGGTTAGCAGGCCCCCCCGCCGCCCGAGGGCCAGCCCTTCCTCCTGTGTCTTGCTTCAGAGAGATTATGTCGTGCTAATTCTACTCAGTTCATGTCTAATGGCTGCAAGAAAAGACAAAACAAGGGCCTCATGTCACATGCCTCTTTCTAAACCGCTAACACAAACTATTCTGTATTCTGCTGATGTTCAGTGTTAAAGCAGAACTATCCTCACAGCAGTGCTCCAGTAATGCTAAGAAGTATCATATCATATCATATCATTTCATAGCATCGTTTTCTGTGTAGAAACCAAATTAAGTCACATGATCAGCCTTACCATCAATGATCTCATCCTTCACTTTGTGCAATTCACGTACGACCTCTTCCAAGATTTCCTGTGAAAACAAGTGAAGCTTCTTCCAATGCACACTTTCCCACACGACTTTGTGACTCATTTATATTGTGCTCACCAGATGAACTGCTGCTCTTATGCAAACATTTGCATTCTTCACAGCTGTTTGCATTCTTATGCATTATTCTCACCTCACCTGGCAAGAGGTGGCACCGTATATCCAGGCTAAAATGTTCATTTTAAATATTGAGAAATTAGTCTTTGGTTCTATATTCTGTGTACTATACTTGGTTCTATGCTTTAAGGTCTTTGGTTTTATGGCGTACGGTTGGGTTAAGGGAGGAGCTATTCAATAATTTTATCATGGGTTTGCACTTCCTATTGATGAGGAATGTATGAATAATTAATATGTATGAGTGCTGAAACAATGCAGACAAAATACAAAAATATGTGTGGCTATTATTTAGCACATTACAGCATAAAAATGGTCATTAGTCTGTATTTGTTTCTGTGTGGTGAATGATCACTCAGAGGAGGGAAAGAGTGCCGTGAGACAGCAACAGGAGAAAGAGGAAGAACAGCACACAGGAACGGCTGGCTACGCTCACAGCACCAGGCGCTTGGAGATACACAGTAACATTACTCTGGAGTCCCGGGGATATTAATATGCTTTTCTACTCAGTGATCAAAGGGCCAGCAGGAGATGACTGGTGGGCTGTGGCCGCACAGCCTGTGTTAATGTAACAGCTTCTGTTACGGCGATCCTGCGGCTTCAGATCAACTCTTACCTGCTTCATTCTGTCAAAGTCTAAGGCGTCTGTGTCACTGGTGCTCCCGATCGGTCTCACCCTGCATGAGAAGCAGAGACGTTACAGCAGCTCTCACTGCGGTCCCCTCATCTCTCCGCATTTAAGCCTTTATTTCAGCCCGAACTCATCACTGACTGCTGAAGCGCTCAAACGCACACAGCGGCACCATCAGCAGGAAGCTGCAAGCTGGAGGAGCACCACAGAGCAGAAGCACCCAGAGCTGGGGGAGCGATCACACGCTGGGGCAGGTACCTAGTGCTGCTCTGCACCTGGGGGCAGCTCTTAACCTCAGGACTCCTCAGGGGGGTGGAAGCTCTGAATAAATGGGAGGGAAGCGGTCAGAGAGAGCTGGTCTGCTCACGCCTGCGCACGTCACCCTGCAGCTCAAACTGTGGTGTTATTACTGAGCCCACGGGGGCGCCGGGGCACCTGGGAAATCAGCTGCTTCTTGCTTCCTCCTCAGCGATTGGACAGGGTGTGTGTGACTGACTGAGCAGCAGCTGCAGTAACCCAGGCTGCTCACTAGGGGGTGAGAAAGCTGGCCAAGCTGCTGCAGCCATTGAACAGTTGCTCATTTTGTATGCTGTTCTGACTAAACCAGGATGTGAATATTAAATATGCCGGTAACACGTAAAACTAAGTAATCACTGCTGGATCTGCAGTGCTCTCGTAGGGAGTCCTTTAACCGCCTTGACCCCACCTTACAGAAATTTCCTGAGTTGAATCAAATCAAAGACATGAACAGATTCTAGATGTGGATGTTCAAAAGGAGGCCTAAGGCTGGGGGCAGGGGGTGCACGGCTAGGGGTGGAGAGAGGTCAGGGTCTGAACTGTGGAGCGCTCTGGCAGCCCCACAACCTGCCTGTGATCTGCACAGGATCCCCAACATTCGGGTCTGTAAGGGGCAGTAGGCACCCCCCCAGACAGGACTGAACAGCCCTGTAACAATAAAAACCTGCTGAGGTGATCACAGTGCTTGAGAGCTCTGCTGTGCACCGATGAGCTCGTGCTGAAGAAGCTTTCCTGGCTGTCCTTTTATACACTTATTTGTACATATAATATTTGAAATACTTTATTTGCACTTTGTTCGGTATTGGTTGCTTTCATACTGAACAGGTGATAGTGTATGTACCCCAGAGCCTTGTCATGGATGAGTAACACACAGTAGAGAAGGAAACACAGGCTTTGGTGCCCCCTGCTGATAATGTTATATTAAATTGTGATCTTTCTCTGCTGATAGATTGTGTGTGTGGGAGATTCTGGGTCCTCCCAGTGGGTACAGTCTGATACGCTGTGAGTGGGGAGCACTGACCTGGAGACCAGTGAAGACTTGTCTGCAGAATTGGCTCGATCCCAGGGCTTCTTCACAGGATCTGTGGGGTTTGGGGGGGGGGGGTGATGGGGGTAGAGAGGGCAGCAGTGAGGGACATATTATATACTTATTCTATATTATATTAATTTCTCATGTGTGTGTGGTGTGCGGTCGTGCTGTGAGACGGGACGGCGGGGGGGCAGTACCTGTGGAATTTGCCTGGCCAGGTGCCCGGGTGATGGGGGAGTTGGGGTCCTCCTGCAGGACAGAGGGACAGGATGATCACAACAGAGGGACTGATATCTATGGTACCTGCACCTCATCAGCTCAGACCAGACAGTTACCCTCAGGGAAACTGCACCGTGCATTCGTCCTGCTTTATCCAATCAGGTCTGCCTGCTGCTTACACTCTCACTGTTTCAGCTGCTGAATCTACCGTTTCAAGGAGTTTAATGATGGAACTTTCAATTCAACAACGACAGAGACAGACCCTGGAAAGTACAGGGAGTCACTCAGTGCCATATATATGCCATTACAACACTAAATAATTAAATAAAACTAATAAACACAACACGCTAACTTTTAAATATGGACATGTGTTTGTTTTTCTAAGAGGCTTAAATTGTGAGCTCCAGTCACATGCTGCTGTCCCCAGGACTCTGAACAGTTCCTCACTGTCTCCCTCACCAAGTATAAATCACAGTAAAAACACAACAACCCATCATATAACCTATTCATTCATCTACACACATTGCTGGGTTCATCATTATAATTACTTTGCCAGTTTGTAAATTTGAAATACCATCCACCAGCAATATCAGTAGATCAGTTATAAAGATTTGGTATTCTTGTGACAATAAGTAATTTTTATAAAAAGCAGTATGCCAAAGTTTTCTTTATTGAGAGGGAGGCAACATAATTGGGAAGAATTTCAGGTATATTCATCTCTTTTCCCTGTGTGTGTAACAGTGGTGAAGGAAGCCTGAATGGTGTTTAATGAGAGTGAAACCCTTTGACATTATGAGCAGCTTCAGTGGCCTGTCTGGCTGCTGCTCTCTCAGGTCCCACACTCTGATCTCAGAGGAGCCCAGTGGAGGGGCCGTGTCTGAACCGCTGACCGGGACCGGGGGCTGGGGGCCGGGGGCCCGGGGCCCGGGGCCCGGGGCCCGGGGCGGGGGGGGGGCGGCTAGAGCAGGGGCGTGGCTCTGAGCATGGCTCCTTCTGGAATCTCCAGCACTCACGTTTTGGCTTTCTTCCTCTTTCTTGTCTCCAGGTTTTTCTGTCTGTGTGGCAGCTTTCCTTCTGTAGGACCCAGTAAAGCAGGTTGGACACACAAATACACACATACAGAGCTGTACAGCCGGCACTGAGATAAAACCTGACACAACACTGATTTAAACAAACCTTCACTATCAAACCCCAGACACACATTTCTGCAGCAACACACCTGCTTTAGCCTGAGAAACTGATAATTACAGTGGGTTTTACCAAAGAACCGTGCATTTCACAGGATGCTGATTTTACTCATTTTTCATGAAACAGAATCAGGGGGATGTAATGTGGAGCGACGCAGATGCTGCTGGACCCCCCTCTCAGAGAGGCGGTGGCGGGAGGAGTAGGGCGCCCCCTGCTGGTTCACCTTCTGGCCAGGAGGGCGTTCATCTCCTCCATCAGGCCCCCTCCCCCGCCCGCGCCGCCGCTGGTCCGGTTGGCATCGCTCTTGGCACCGCTGCTGCCCCCGTCCTCAGGCTGTGGACACACAGCACAGTCACGCCCCCTCCTGACCAATCGCAACCTAGCACCCACTAGCCCCTCCCACATAAACCCACCAATCCCAACAGTCCTGAGAGGATCATGAACTTCCAGATAACCTGCACTGACAGTATAAGCATATTGATTGAACAGGCCTGCAGGATGAAATCCCAGCAAACCCCACAGACCCCGGCACAGTGGAGACCTGCAGTGAGGCTCGAGCGACGGCACTCACCCGCTGGACTCTGCGGAGTTTAGCTCCGGCCAGCGCAGCGGCCAGTCCTGAGGGGGCCTCCTCCCCCTGCCCCCCCGGCCCCCCGCCCGCCGGCAGCGGAGGAGGGGGGGGTGGGGCTCCGGTGGAGGGGGGTGGGGGGCCCGGCGGGGGCGGCGGGGGTGGGGGCCCCCCCGCGGACACGGGGGCTGGCGTGGCGATGGGAGGGGCCACTGAGAGCACGGAGGGATGCCCTGGTGGGACGGCGGCACCTGGGGGGAGAGAGAAACACAGTGTCACACCCCCCGCTCTGGCCACGCCCACCTCCCAGCATGCATTTCTGCACTCCTGCACCTCTCTGCCCTTCCAGCGAGACACACACACACACACACACACACACACACACACACACACACACATGCACACACACACACTCACACACATACACACACACACACACACACCCACACACACACACATACACACACACTCACACACAGTCACACACAGTCACACACACAGACACATACACACACACTCACACACACACTCTCACACACACTCACACACACCCACACACACACACACACTCCCACGCTGCAGGAAGGCTGGTTTTCTGGACAGTCCTGTTATTCCACACGGGCGGAGCTGTGAGCAGGAGCACACATGCGTGCTGCCGGGTGCGTCGCAGCGCTGTTACACACGCACCGCAAGCCGACACACTCAGGAGGCTGAGAAACTCACACACCACACCAGCTTTCTGTGCTGTTCCCTGGTGATGCAGCCAGGGGATGTCCTCCCCCTGGAGCTCGGCGTGTGAATGTAGGATCTGTGTGTGAGCGTTCCCACCAGAGGAACTGCTGATTGGTGCTGTGTGTGAGGTGTGGTCTGTGGAGCCTCATGCAGAGAGGGAGGAGCTGCAGGCCCACTGCTCCGCCCAGCGGGCTCTGGGATACTTACTGGAGTTGGGCGTGGCTTGAGAGGTGGGAGTGGGGGTCTTCTCGGGCGACGCCCCCTCAGACAGAGCGGTGTAAGAGGGGGCTGAGGAGCTGAGGGGGGGCACGATCTGGTACAGCTGTTGCCCTTGGAAGGAGGGGAAGGGGAGCTGGTGGGTGGGGCCCTGCACCCGGTGACCAATTAGAGCGGGCAGGGGGACGGCCTCACAGCAAGGAGCAAAGGTCCCGTCGGGGTTTTTGAGGAGGAGAGTACAGGAGGCGGGGCTGGGGGCGGGACGGGGGGCGGGGCCGGTGAGGGCTGCCTGTGGCTGAGAGGCATAGCACTCCTCGGGGAGGCCGTTGGAGGGCTGCAGGGGGGCGCGGTCTGCAGGAGAGGCTTTGCCCCGCCCGTTTTGGAGGGGGGGCAGGGGGAGGGCCACAGGAAGCACAGGCTGGGGGCACACCTGCCTCACAGGTACAGCCATCGCTACGGGGGGTGAGGAGGGCAGGGGGGTGAAGACGAGGGGCGAGGACCACACTCCGGGCTTGGGGGGCAGCGTGGAGCTGCGGGGCGGCATTGGGGGGGACAGGGGGATCTGCCGAACCTTACGGGACTGCGCTCCCCCCCCAGGCTGCACTGGGGAGAAGGCAGAGGCCAGGGAGGTAGAAAGCTGCGACCGCTGGGCCTGGCAGTGGGGGGAATCACACCCCCCCTCCTGGTCCTGGGACGAGGACGAGGAGGAGCAGGAGGAAAGGGGGGGCGAGGTGACCTTAGTGTAGGAGGCGGGGGGCAAGGTGCTGGCTCGGCAGGGTCTGTACTCGGACTGGCAGGGGGAGGGCGACACTTTAAACTGAAGGGTGGAGACTAACGGGGGGCACAAGAGGGGGAGAAAGAGGCGACAGAGAGAGAGAGAAGAGTGAATACCACAGAACCCAGCACGCAGGGGAAATACTGAAAGTAAAGCATAGAGAAAAGACGAGTGGGACCAGATGAACACCCAGGAGAGCCCTCACCACACTCACCCTCACCACCCTCACACTCACACCCTCACCACCCTCACACTGCAACCTTTCTCTCACATTGACGGGCCTGCTGGCTGCTGTGGGGAGAGGGGAGGTCCAGCCCAGCTCGGCCATTACAGACCACAGGGCCTACCTATGACACTGACCTGAGAACAGCTATACAGTGGCAGTGTGGGAGAGATTGGGCTATAAGACTGACCTGGGACCAGCTGTGCTCACCTGAGGCGGACGTTCGTCGCTCCCTCTCCATCTGCGCCTGCATCTGCTGCTGCTGCTGCTGCTGCTCCATCACCTGCCTGCAGACACAGAGATGCAAACCTGAGAGCACAGCCACACCCCCACTGCAGCCAGCCCAAACGCTGGCCAAACGCCGGCCAAACGCCGACCAAACGCTGGCCAAACGCCGACCAAACTCAGGCAAAACGCCTGGGCCAGCAGCCCCTGGAAGGGAGAGCTTTCTCGGCTGCAGGGAATTCCCTGTAAACTGCTGTCCGGCTGCAAGGCATGCTGGGAGTATGCATAAATTAACCCAGAGCCTGGAGGAGGTTTGCTGGAGCACAGCGCCATCCTCCTCTTAGAATAAGACATCTCCCTCTGACATTTGATCCAGTATTCTGTGATTGCACAATGTCAGAAACATACAACAGCAACCTGAGCTGAAACAGGGGCAGATGGGAGGGGACCGGAATTTTCCAGCTGCGCTCTGTGGATCGCAGTTCCAGCTTCTTCATGCGTCACATCTGCTAACGCCACGCAGCAAGGCCAGGCTGCAGTGCCTCGTCTTGCCACCGGAGGGAAGCATTTCATAGCAGTTTCTATTAATAAACCATCTGAGCTGTTCTCCAATAAACAGCATTTTCATGGATGATATGCGGAAGTGGCTTCAATGACAGAAGCTGCCAAATAAATAATCCTCTCAGGGCCAAAACAAAGAAAAATCTTTCAAGAATTGACGTCATGTTTCCATTTATAATTATATCTCTGAATAAAGTGGTCAGATCGCTTAAAATTCTGTAGTGTCTGTATTGCTGTAGTGCTGTAGTGTGTGTAGCGCTATAGTGCTGTAGTGTGTGTAGTGTGTGTAGAGCTGTAGTGTTTGTAGAGCTGTAGTGTGTGTAGTGTGTGTAGAGCTGTAGTGTGTGTAGCGCTATAGTGCTGTAGTGTGTGTAGTGTGTGTAGTGCTGTAGTGTGTGTAGAGCTGTAGTGTGTGTAGTGTGTGTAGAGCTGTAGTGTTTGTAGAGCTGTAGTGTGTGTAGTGCTGTAGTGTGTGTAGAGCTGTAGTGTGTGTAGTGTGTGTAGAGCTGTAGTGTTTGTAGAACTGTAGTGTGTGTAGTGCTGTAGTGTGTGTAGAGCTGTAGTGTGTGTAGTGTGTGTAGAGCTGTAGTGTTTGTAGAGCTGCAGTGTGTGTAGTGCTGTAGTGTGTGTAGAGCTGTAGTGTGTGTAGAACTGTAGTGTGTGTAGTGCTGTAGTGTGTGTAGAGCTGTAGTGTGTGTAGAGCTGTAGTGTGTGTAGTGTGTGTAGAGCTGTAGTGTGTGTAGAGCTGTAGTGTGTGTAGTGCTGTAGTGTGTGTAGTGCTGTAGTGTGTGTAGAGCTGTAGTGTGTGTAGAGCTGTAGTGTGTGTAGTGTGTGTAGTGCTGTAGTGCTGTAGTGTGTGTAGTGCTGTAGTGTGTGTAGAGCTGTAGTGCTGTAGTGTGTGTAGAGCTGTAGTGTTTGTAGAGCTGTAGTGTGTGTAGTGCTGTAGTGTGTGTAGAGCTGTAGTGTGTGTAGTGTGTGTAGAGCTATAGTGCTGTAGTGTGTGTAGTGTGTGTAGAGCTGTAGTGTTTGTAGAGCTGTAGTGTGTGTAGAGCTGTAGTGTGTGTAGTGCTGTAGTGTGTGTAGAGCTGTAGTGTGTGTAGTGCTGTAGTGTGTGTAGAGCTGTAGTGTGTGTAGAGCTGTAGTGTGTAGAGCTGTAGTGCTGTAGTGTGTGTAGAGCTGTAGTGTGTGTAGTGTGTGTAGTGCTGTAGTGTGTGTAGAGCTGTAGTGCTGTAGTGTGTGTAGGGCTGTAGTGTGTGTAGAGCTGTAGCGTTTTGTGTTTTGAGCGGGTTCTATGTTCCGTACCTTCTCTGTCCCTCCACGTCATCTGTGGAGGGTCCGTTCTGGACCTGGCGCTGGCCCGCCGGACCTGGAGCAGGGGAACAGAGAACAGCCTTTTTTACCCCCGTCCTACATGAGTCTTAAAAAGCAGACCTCTCCGAAATACCACCTTACCACAACAAGAGCAATGGAGCTGCCTCCAGTCATGGCAGTCCGAAAGGGTAACACTTCAAAAACACACACACACACTCATGCACAACAGCCACATACACACACACTCATACACACACATACACTCACAAACACACTCACACACACACACAAACACACAAACACACACACACACACACACACACGTATACTCATACTCACACACACACTCATGCACAACAGCCACATACACACACACTCATACACACACATACACTCACAAACACACTCACACACACACACAAACACACAAACACACACACACACACACACACTCACACGTATACTCATACTCACACACACACCCATACACACACACTCATGCACAACAGCCACATACACATGCTTTACATTTGGAGCTGTAGAAAAAGAATGGCTTTGCTGTCCTTATGGAAGAGAACATGAGGAAAAGCAGTGATAGATCTGATAGCCTGCAGTGACAGTGATGCAGATACACACACTGCTGCCCCCAGACTGCGAGGACCGCAATGAACAAAACCACAGTACCGACAAACTAATGCGTTTCAGTGTTTTACATCTGAATGTGAAGGAAAAACCCTGTTATCAAGGCAGAAACAAATAATGAAATTATTCAAGTGGCAGATATAAGAGCAGGATGTGGTAGAACCTCGTCGCCTCGGAACGCTCTCCATCACATGAGCTGGGAGTCACTGGCTGCTTATAAACAGGGCTCTCATGTTACCCAGGAGGCTGTGACCTCCATGTGAGCGTTTCATTGGCCAGCACGTGCAGACAGTCACGCCCTCAGCCCTGCTGGTGTTATGTGACCCCCCCAGGTGTGGTTACCTGCTGCGGGAGGTGACCCCTCCCCTGTGCACTCATATGGTGTGATGTCACAGGCTGCCTCTAATGGGTGAGTGTGTGTGACCCCACAGCCCTGACCCCACAGCCCTGACCCCACAGCGTGACCCCACAGCCCTGACCCCACAGCCCTGATACCACAGCCCTGACCCCACAGCCCTGACCCCACAGCGTGACCCCACAGCCCTGATCCCACAGCCCTGACCCCACAGCCCTGACCCCACAGCGTGACCCCACAGCCCTGATCCCACAGCGTGACCCCACAGCCCTGATCCCACAGCCCTGACCCCACAGCCCTGACCCCACAGCCCTGATCCCACAGCCCTGACCCCACAGCCCTGACCCCACAGCCCTGACCCCACAGCCCTGACCCCACAGCGTGACCCCACAGCCCTGATCCCACAGCGTGACCCCACAGCCCTGACCCCACAGCCCTGACCCCACAGCCCTGATCCCACAGCCCTGACCCCACAGCCCTGACCCCACAGCCCTGACCCCACAGCCCTGACCCCACAGCCCTGACCCCACAGCGTGACCCCACAGCCCTGATCCCACAGCGTGACCCCACAGCCCTGACCCCACAGCCCTGACCCCACAGCCCTGACCCCACAGCCCTGACCCCACAGCCCTGACCCCACAGCCCTGACCCCACAGCGTGACCCCACAGCCCTGATCCCACAGCGTGACCCCACAGCCCTGACCCCACAGCCCTGACCCCACAGCCCTGATCCCACAGCCCTGACCCCACAGCCCTGACCCCACAGCCCTGACCCCACAGCCCTGACCCCACAGCGTGACCCCACAGCCCTGATCCCACAGCGTGACCCCACAGCCCTGACCCCACAGCCCTGATCCCACAGCCCTGACCCCACAGCCCTGATCCCACAGCCCTGACCCCACAGCGTGAGGTCATGTAGGGCAACTGTTATGCATAGTCACACGCTCCAACATTTTTAACCTTTTTATGTGTGTGTGTGTGTCTGTGTGTGTGCATGTCATATATGTTATAGGTCATATGTCAGCACTGTCTTTGTAATATTTATTTTTGTGTATATTGTATGTTTTTAAATTCCATGTTACATGTGTCATGTGTTTTTTGTAGCTTACATGTTAAGGACACCCATCTCTCTCTTGAACTGCAAAACCAGTTTACCCACGGGTACCAATAAAGTAAACTGAACTGAACTGAACTGAACTGAACTGAACTGACCCCACAGCCCTGACACCACAGCGTGATCCCACAGCCCTCACCCCACAGCCCTGACCCCACAGCCCTGATCCCACAGCCCTCACCCCACAGCCCTCACCCCACAGCCCTGATCCCACAGCCCTGACCCCACAGCCCTGACCCCACAGCCCTGACCCCACAGCCCTGACCCCACAGCCCTCACCCCACAGCCCTCACCCCACAGCCCTGATCCCACAGCCCTCACCCCACAGCCCTGATCCCACAGCCCTCACCCCACAGCCCTCACCCCACAGCCCTGATCCCACAGCCCTGACCCCACAGCCCTGACCCCACAGCCCTCACCCCACAGCCCTGACCCCACAGCCCTGATCCCACTGCCCTGACCCCACAGCCCTGACCCCACAGCGTGACCCCACAGCCCTGACCCCACAGCGTGACCCCACAGCCCTGACCCCACAGCCCTGACCCCACAGCCCTGACCCCACAGCGTGATCCCAGGGTGTGATCCCACAGCCCTGACCCCACAGCCCTGACACCACAGCGTGATCCCACAGCCCTGACCCCACAGCCCTGACCCCACAGCGTGATCCCACAGCCCTGACCCCACAGCCCTGACCCCACAGTGTGGGGTGGGGGGGCAATGCTCTGACACACAGCAGTGAGCAGAGGCCCGGCAGCTTGCTGTGGAAAGAATTAATCAGAGCAGATTTCCTGACATCTTTCAGGCTATTACTGAAAGTTTAGCTGCCAGCTCATGACATTGAAAATAAGATGCTTGGAGCTTGGAGTATTTACTTTGATGAAAGACTGTCTGGACAATTACCTGTCTGTCAAAAGGTACATGCACCGGTCAGAGCCTGCCTTCTCTGCTTGTCTCTTGCAGTGCCTGGCTCAGGGTGCGAGTGAGGGGACTGCTCTGTCCCTCTCCCCTCCATGTAGTACATACACAGCCTGCATCACACACAGCACCGACCGCGTTAACACCAAACCCCAATCATGCATGCTACTGCACACCGCGCCATTACCACAGAGTTTCTGTGTGAACAAACACCACAGTATCACAGGGGTGAAGACAGCACACTGTGTAACCTGTAGCTATCCTTACGTCCATAAGTGGCCTGTAGAGGACTGCTGAATATATGTCACAAAAACCCAAGCGCTTTAATCTGAATGTGAAGAGAGCAGCTCCACAGTGTGGGGAGGCAGGCCCGCCGAGGTGCTCCTCCTCCGACCCAGATAAAGAGGGGCTTTCTGTCCTAATGAGCGCTGCAGGAGTGAAACCCACAGGCATTCAGACAGGAAACCTCAGCGTAGCCGGGTCTGCAGCGCGTCTCAGAATGAACACGGTGACAGCCTCAGAGTGCGTCTAACACACGTGCCCTCAGCTCGGGGGCTGTCGGGCACACAGGGCTGTAAATACGATACAATAAAGCAGAAACATGAGCTGCAGCTGCGACGCTGCCCACAGAGGGCTGTAACGCTGAGCGGGTAAATGCACTGCGCTACGCTCTGCTGCGCTACGCTCCGCTGCACTACGCTCTGCTGCACTGCGCTCCACTGCCTTCCACTGCGCTGCACTGCGCTACGCTCTGCTGCACTACGCTCTGCTGCACTACGCTCCGCTGCACTGTGCTCCACTGCCTTCCACTGCGCTGCACTGCGCTACGCTCTGCTGCACTACGCTCCGCTGCGCTACGCTCCGCTGCCTTCCACTGCGCTGCACTACGCTCCGCTCCGCTGCACTACGCTCCGCTGCGCTCCGCTGCACTGTGCTCCACTGCCTTCCACTGCGCTACGCTCCGCTGCACTACGCTCCGCTGCACTACGCTCCGCTGCACTGTGCTCCACTGCGCTACACTACACTGCACTGCGCTGTCGCGTCTGAATGGCTGAGACAGGCAGGGGACGATGGATGTGGCACTTGGCCGTGCTGCAGAGACCCACTCAGAGGGTTAATGTGATGCACAGCAGTGAGGGGCGGGGCAGCACCAGCCTCTGCAGTCAGTGCTCAGGAAGAGGGGAATTATGGGTAATGGTAAAAGACAGTGTAGAAGAGCCAGGCTCCTTGGCATCGCGGTCAAAGTCGCATGGTTGGTACCCTGTAGACCCGGGTTCAAGGCCGGGTGGGGTGACTGCGCTCGCCCTTTGCTACAAATGGTGTCAGAAGTGGGATGGCTGGCTGCGAGGCCATCGGAGGCGTGCCTGGTGTGTGAGCTGTATGAGGGACCCCCAGGTTAGGTTGACCCCGGTGTGAAGGACCCTAGAGATGGGTAAAGCACGGTGTGAGGGACCCCAGAGATGGGTGAAGCACTGGTGAGTGGGGCACCCTGGGATGGAAGAAGTACGGCAGGAGAATGCGTGAGGGATGCCATGGTGCGTGAAGCGCCTGAGTGTGCTTCCCGAAGGGAAGGGCAGTGTGACAGAGTGCTGTCACTACGGTTGAGTATGCGCTCTGACTGCCATACCAACGAGCCTGGCTCTTTGGCGTCGCGGTCAAAGTTTGGTACCCCGTAGACCCGGGTTCAAGGCCGGGCGGGGCGACTGCTCTCGCCCTTCGCTACAGACAGATGTAGCTTTGGCCGTCCCTCAGGTGCTGCTACAGGAGGTGCCCCAGGACAGGGGCATAAATACTGCGTTCCTTTAATACTGAGAATACACACTGCGTTCCTACTGAGAATACACACTGCATTTCTTTAATACTGAGAATACACACTGCGTTTCTTTCATACTGAGAATACACACTGCATTTCTTTAATACTGAGAATACACACTGCATTTCTTTAATACTGAGAATACACACTGCGTTCCTTTAATACTGAGAATACACACTGTGTTCCTTTAATACTGACAATACACACTGCATTTCTTTAATACTGAGAATACACACTGTGTTCCTTTAATACTGAGAATACACACTGTGTTCCTTTAATACTGAGAATACACACTGCGTTCCTACTGAGAATACACACTGTGTTCCTTTAATACTGAGAATACACACTGCGTTCCTTTAATACTGAGAATACACACTGCATTTCTTTAATACCGAGAATACACACTGCGTTCCTTTAATACTGAGAATACACACTGAATTCTGGGTACATCAGCGGAGGTACTGATGGTAGCTGGTCATCTGGCAGTCAGTAGGATAATCCTCATCTTTAAAACTGCTAATTCAATCACTCATAAATACCAACTGCTTACAGATTAGGGCAGAAAGCCCCACACGCATGGCAGATGAGACATTTATCCTGTTTTGTGATCATTCATGGTTCAAATTTGATTTATTAATATTTCTGCAGCTCAAATGTACATGTTTTCAAGCTCATTGAAAATCACCTTTACTTAAAAGCTCAGTGAAAGGTCTCAACACAAAGTGATTGTCTGAACTGATATCTCAAGTTTTCTGATTTGGCCTGGACAGAGTTTATCCAAAATGAGGGCATATTTCTAAGATATGCGTTATGATGTGACTGTCTTCTCTGTGCAACACTTCCTCTGTCCTGCACTGTGGTGACTACTGTCTTTAACTACAGCATTGCTGGCAACTAGACAGGTAAAGCCCAGTGAAAATAAGCGTAACATTGTTACTGCATATAGATGCTTTCATCCAAACTTATTTTTAATTTAAATTAAATTTAAAATATTCAATATTATTTAAACCTGTACAATTTATGCTGAAGTATTCAAAAGGCTCATATCAATTCTAGAACTATCTGTTCTCTAGGAGGGATCTGCTCAGCCTCCATAGTTAATGTGAGTGTCTTGCAACAGCATTCTGCAATGAGGACAAATAACTGTGAGAAAGGCGATTTTCCACCAGGGTCAGGGCAGGCAGGTGAAGTTTTCCAGTGCAATTTAGATTTCTTCACAGTACACAGCTTTGCACCACACATTTTAAGAGAAACATGGGGGCATCAATTAAGTCTGAAGGGGACACAGAGTGAGCAAAGCCTGCCTGTTCCCCATGACTGTGCCCCATGGCTGCCACCCCTGCGACAGAATCCTGTCAGACCCACAATGAGCCCTCTTACAATGAAAGGGAACTTTGCCATTGAGCCCCCAAACCACTGTGGCCTCTGAGGTCAGACAGCAGACACTCATCCATCACACTTTATATCTTATTCATCACAAAACACAAGCTGTTATATCACCAGTAACACTGCTGCCAACCCTGAGCACAATGTGTGTCCTACATGCCACACTTACTAACACAGTCACTGGGATAAACCTGGGTTTGAACACAGCGAAAAGCAGCCGTCTCCTGTTACAGTATCAGAGCTTTACAGAGTTTTACCGTCACAGTGCACAGACCTCCTGGCCACTGTGCCTCACACGCAGAACATCAGCTCATCACCTCAGAAAGCCATGACAGCCCATCTGCAGCCTCCAAGCCTTCCGAGAAGCACTTCCCATATTCTTCCTTCCCCATACAGACCTCCTCCCTACCTGAACCTGCACCGCAGCCTCGGTAATCTCTCAATAATCTCTGGATAATCTGCCCGTAATCTCTGGGTTAGATCAGCGGGTGGCGGCCCGCAGCGGCGTTGTACCTACAGGACATCCTGCAGAAGAAGAAGTGGCTGAAACTGCAGACACAGAAGCAATGGCAGACCCATCCCGTGCAGCCCATACCGCCAGGCCTCCTCCTGCCCGCCTTCCCTCTCACCTGCCCCTCGCCCCCCTCCCCCGCCCCGCGTCCGTTAGCCCCGCCTCTGGGATTGGGTTGCCCTCCCGCCTGTAACCCACACTGCTGCACACTGAATATTTCACGCTGGGCGCGGCCCTCAGCACAGCCTGGGGCTCCGGTTCTCAGGTGGCCTCGGGAAGCACCTGGAGCTCCAGGTGTGAGTTCCCTTCTCTCACGCTCTGAGAGGAAAGACTGCATGTGTCTGAGGAAACATGATCAGAGCCCAGGGTATCTCAGAGCGACACTCTGAGCAGTGAACAGGACCACATATGGTCATCTGAAAGCTTCAGAACAACAGACAGAGAATTCTGGGAAAAAGACCCAGGGCACAAATGACATGTGAATTCAGTGGGAAAGAGCAGGAGTACAGTGCAAAAATCACACTAAAAATATAAAATTTTTATATATAATTACAGATTAGTTTCCTACCTAAACATTCATGTCTCTCTTTCTGTGTATAAAAACATTTTTACGTTAAACCTGCTACTTCACATGTGCAATTGAACTGGGCACATAGACAGCATGTAATAGGATAGGCTGTGACAGTTCTGCTGGTCTCCTGTGGGAGGCGCTGTCTCAGGGAGAGGTGCAGTGCAGTGCCACTGCCCTGCCACTATAGATAGCACCCTGCTGCTCCCGCAGCCACAGGAAGAGGCTGCACACTATTCTGAGAGAGCTATTAAAGGGGCCATCAGGCCGAATGTTTACTACCTATCAAAATACCTGCCAATAACCTTTAGTGGGAACAGAAGTGCTCCGCTGGGTGTCGCCTGTGCAGCCTCTGTTTCTGTCTGCCTGGCTTTCATCACTGTTCATCGAAATAAAATGGATACAAAATGTGTGTGTGTGTGTGCGTGTGTGTACATGTGTCTACATGTGCATATGTGTGTACAGACTGAAAAAAACTAAATCTGCCAATAAAAACTTTAGCTATATTGACAGTTCACTGAATCAGCATGTACTAAAATATTTAATGAATCCCTAACAGCTCTCCCTGCCTAAACTGCAAGTATCTATTGTCTACAACTTGCACATGGATGTGATTGAGCACAGATTTCATGAGAACATCCCCACCCGCGGTGTAGAGCAGGCCGTGGTGGAGGTTGCTCCTTGACTCTGGCCCCTCTCAGGCCTGTCTATGTAAGGGTGCTGCTGTAACTGTATCCTTGTTAACGGATGACTGACAACCCTTTAATAAGCTGCCGGGGGGGGGGGAATTTATTCCTCCCCAGCTCACTGTGCTCAAGCACTCGCCTAGACTCACATTAACAACAGATGCATGATGGGAAACCCCTCCCGTGTGCTGCTTTCCACCGCAGGAGTGAATCAGCA
>NC_050594.1:358618-368618 GCF_013368585.1 Megalops cyprinoides | reverse complement strand
GCGCTCTGACAGAGATGGGAATGTTTCTCTCTCTGCCTCCGGCTGTTTGCTGTGATCAGTGATGGTGCTGCGTTCCTGCTTCCCCACTGTGCTAATCTCCTCAGTTCAGCGCTGTGTGACATCAGCGGCATAGCTATACTGTGTGTAAGTAGGCCAGCACTAGGCTAACGGGCTTAGCACGGGTCAACAAAAAAAGGACAGAAAACCACGTGGAACTTTAACAAAGCCAGGCATCCTGCTAGAGTGGAGGGAAGACCTACAGCTGCTGTTCCTCACATCACACTCTACACACGCAACAGCCTGACAGTTTCTGTGTGTAAATGGGTAATATTACCATGAAAAAATCAGCACTAAGTAGATCAATAACCTCCACCGTGGCAACCCCCACCACCATGAGGCTTATTGATCTCTGCTGATCCATGTGAGAGTCATGATGGCCACACATGCTGCATATGACAATTCACTTTCCTGCTAAACAGCTACACTGAACTGAGACAAATGCAGCCATATACCAATCATAAACGCTTTTCAAACAGCAAGCTGACTCCGAAGATGACATAGGATATAAGAACCATTTTAGCATTGTCAGAAGGAGGGTTTGACTTAGTTAAGACTTGACCTAAACATATTTTTCACATACATCACTGATACTGCATTAAAGTTGACATCCCAACAGGTGTAGCGCTTGGAACCTGATCTGCACTTTCACAGACTGATCTGCCTGACAGCCATGGAGAAGGAGCTAGCAGGCAGGTGTGAAATCAAAGCTCCAAAACCAACGAAAAATGCCCCCCGGCTCCATGCTGGAAGGGCGGCTCACCTCCTTCCTGAGTGTTGAGCACGTTGAGGGCGAACAGCATGGCGTTGGAGAAGGTGGTGGCCTCCTCCTTGCTGGCGAAGTTGAGGCCATACACCTGCCTGGCGTCTCGCCACTGGTGGAAGGTGGGCGTGGCCTGGTTGTACTTTAAGCCTTTCACTATGGAGTAGTTGATAACCACCTGTGTGGGTGGAGAGAGAGAGCACATGATTCTCCACTCTGCCACCAGAGGGCGCTACTCCGTTCACCCTCCATCCAAAATGAAGGAGGCAGAAGGCGGGAGGAGAGAGGCGAGGGGCGCAGTGACGACCCTGACACTGTGATCACGTCTCTCTACAGTTACACTCATCAGAGACTCAAACCTAACCACCTCATCTGTGCCAGCTCAGTGCACATTACTGTATAGCCACTGTTATAACATTTACGACTGATAATTACTTTTCATAACAATACACTCTCTGTGCTATTATCCTCATATTTTCATTGGTCTCTGTATATCCACCTTGGTAAGATTTCTGCATTGACACCACATTTCCCTGATATTGCTTTAAAAGGTGGGCCAAAGCTTCCCCTCTAAAAGGTGGGCCAAATGCAGGCTGGATTACTGTCACCCCTGTCCCCGCCCCAGTCCCCACCCTGCTACTGGCCCCGCCCCTGTCCCCGCCCTGCTGCTGGCCCCGCCCCTGTCCCCGCCCTGCTGCTGGCCCCGCTCTCACCTGCTGGTCCTGCAGCTTGACGCCCACCACACGGAAGCTGTTACTGGCAGTGTTGTGGTAGATGTTGATGCGGCTGAAGCCCTGCTGGCCAGGCTTGATTGGCACCCACTTCTTGCTGCTGTCATCGTACACCATGACGGAGGCACGGGCCTGGCAGATGCTCTGCTCGCTGTGTGGGGGGGGGGGGGGGCGAGGGGGGCAGGGAGGGGAGGGGAGGGGGGGAGAGAGGCAGGAGGTTACCGTGTGCGGCTGCTGCTGTCCCTGTTCAGCTGGCCGCAGGTACAGCTGGGACAAATGCCCTCAGATAACGCAGTGATGTCATGGGGAGGAACATGCAGAGCTCAGGCACAGGCACTGAGAACGCCACCATCACAGCAGCAGGGCAGTGTGGCCCTGACAGTGTTTCACTACAGCCACACAGTGACATCTCCCTCACATCTCCCACTTCCTCTGTGAGGCCGACAGCAGAGCGTCTTTCTCTGAAAAAGCTGCTCTGGTTTTTCCACACTGCCTGCTGGAGAGACAGACACAGCAGATCTCGTTTTAATGCCCTTTTGATCAGCAGAAACACGGCTTCACCCCCCCAGGTCTCTCTGTCCCGCAGGGCTGAGGGGTAACTGCAGCGGAAGCCCCTGCACCTGCCCCGCCCACGGCACATGGCAGTCAGGGGCTGTTAGAGCAGCAGGGCGGAGCAGGGCAAGGCTCCCTTTCTGATGAATGAACCAGCCCCTCTAAATTTAGCCCTGCAAAACAGGGGCGCGTCTGCCGCCCCACAGCTCGTACTGGTGAGTGTGATTGGATTAGAGGACAGCAGCTGTAATTATGGGAAACAAGGGGCCCACCCTTCCCTGTTTAACCCCGGAGTGGCCAGGGTGGAGCGCGTGCGGTCGGCCCGCTGAGAGAGACGGCCGTGACTGTGACACGAGGGCTGTTTATGGCACTAAGAAAAGCTCTTAAATCATCGCGAACCGGGAACCATCTGCAGGGCTGTTCAAAGATCTCAGCTTCCCTACAAGGGGCTTTCCGTGATCACTCCATATACCCATTACAGACCTCACCGCTATTCACTGAACACTGTAAACACCAGCACCGCTATTCACTGAACACAGTAACACCAGCACCACTATTCACTGAACACTGTAAACACCAGCACCGCTATTCACTGAACACTGTAAACACCAGCACCGTTATTCACTGAACACTGTAAACACCAGCACCGTTATTCACTGAACACTGTAAACACCAGCACCGCTATTCACTGAACACTGTAAACACCAGCACCGTTATTCACTGAACACTGTAAACACCAGCACCGTTATTCACTGAACACTGTAAACACCAGCACCGCTATTCACTGAACACTGTAAACACCAGCACCGTTATTCACTGAACACTGTAAACTCACTTCTGAAGAACCTGCAGCTGCCCCTCACATTCAAAAGGTTTTAAAATCTTCTGAGGGAAAGAAGTACTGGTGAAAAACAGGCTTTGCATAACTGACATGATTTATGAACAAAGAAAGTCAACCTAGATAAAGCATCTCTATGAACCACACTGCTGCCTGTCAGCATTCATGCACTCAGGTCAGGCTAACCTCACCTAGTTTTCTGCTGTGGCCAATCACATTTCTATCAGCTGCGGGAAAAATGATTTAACCACTCAGAGCAACATTATCTAAATCACGCACACAATGACTTACAGTGAAAGATTAAAATAATGATGTTGACCTTATTGTTTTATAGCCAATATTAATAAGTATGAATGTCAGCTGAACAGGGCAAACACTGAAAACACAGCTGGAAGAGGCTGAAGCAGGCTGGCAGCAGCTCCCCAAACACAGGGGAGCGGGAGGGAGTCAGAGATTTAATTACAGGCTCGAGTGAAACTCCTATTATGAGCAGGCTATGATACCGCGCACAGAGACAGCACCCACAAACTCGCCCCACCCACACACACAGCACAGTGACTCACTCTGTTACAGAAAAACAAAGCATGGCTGCCTGTCAGCGAAAACGAAGCGAGAAAACGGAGAACGGAACCTGCAGCACACGCACGACTCCGCAGGGAGGAGCCGCTGCCGTCACAGGGAAGCTCGCATCACACACAGTCTGCTGCCGATGTGGCATTCACTCCTCTCAGAAATGCGCAGCACTCTGCTGTTTGGGGTGAAGGGTCTGTGGTGTAACTTCCCCCTGTGTTACTGTCTCTAAAGATACCATAAGCTTGCCCCACCACCGAATAGTGTGAGATTATTATTCACATTTGGCGACATTTCACCCTGTGGGTGACAGGGTGTTAGAATTTCTCGCTTGGTTCTTGTGAGTGTGTTGTTTTTTGAAACTGCAGTGGGTGGTCAGTTCCACTTTCTCCTGCTCTGTGCCAGGCCTGCAGCCTTCACAGTCAGAAAGACCTCAAGAGCAAGTGTGACACAGGTGAGTTTACTGTGCAAAGCTCTTGGGCGCTGCAGGCCGGGAAGGGTCACCCAGCCAAAACAGGGACCCAAGGGTCAGAACCAGGCCTGTCTGAGCAGAAACAGACCTCCACACCCACAGCAGTCTCTATCAGGCTGAAAGCCAGCCTCTAACCTGGAGCTGCTGACCACACCTGCACAGGACATCAGAGCAACACGGCTACAGAAATACAGGGTTCATCTTACAGCAATATGTGCATGTGAACATGCTGCCTGTTACACTGCTGAATTTATCTATGAAAAAATCAAATACACTTGTACACAAATACAAAAATATATCAAATTTACATAAGCTATAAGTAATTACGATCTAACTGTTTTTCAACGTGTACTGTAATGAGAAGATCAGAATTGCATGTTGATCCACTATATGCTCATTTACAGTAAGAGAAGTGGTTGTGTGCACTCTGTGGTACCTATCTATCCTTCTGTAAACTCTCCTGCACTCTGTGGTACCTATCTATCCTTCTGTAAACTCTCCTGCACTCTGTGGTACCTATCTATCCTTCTGTAAACTCTCCTGCACTCTGTGGTACCTATCTATCCTTCTGTAAACTCTCTTGCACTCTGTGGTACCACATATAATGTATTGGATGTGGCTGTTTCTGGCTCTTCCCTTCGTATCACTGTCAGTTTATATTTGGACAGGTGATGTAGCAGCCGGGGCTGGTATATTATTGAGGCAGCTGTGGGGTTGCTATCAGGCAACCACCCACAGCTGCCTTAATAATAACCCACCCAACCACCCACCCTCAATGCAATGCTATCTACACCTGAACTATTTCTCACCAATTACTTCAGACAAGTGCATCTGAGGAGCCACAGGACCATCGGGCTCACTCACTGAACCATTCCTCAACAATCAAGTTTGGCCCAAACCCCATCTTTTTCGGGGAGAGCTGCACCCCCTCTGTCTGTGCTAGGGTTAGGATTAGGGTCACACACGCACACACACACACACACCTCACTGTGCACACACACACACACACACACACGCACACACACACACCTCACTGTGCACACACACACACACACACGCACACACACACACACACACACACACACACACACACACACACACACGCACACACCTCACTCTGCACACACACACACACACACACACACACACACACACACACACACACACCTCCCTCTGTGCACACACACACACACACCTCACTCTGCACACACACATGCGTGCACACACACACACACACACACACACACACACGCACACACACACACCTCACTCTGCACATGCACCTCACCCTATCACCGCATCTTTAAATCATATGCAGTCCTTATTCTGACAAGGCAAATCTCATCTTTTTATATGCACATATACGCCCAGTAATCAAAGCCCTTCCACGGGGCACATCCACGCCTTGCTATATGTAAATTCTGATGGAGGAAGAGGCGCTGCACCCCCCTCCCCATGGGGTGCATTTCAAACCTTCCAATCAATCCATAGGACTGTTGACCTGAAATGAACAACTACATTTCAGACCCACAGGAACAGAGAAATCAATGTGCCACACAGCCAGAAGGCCCACAGCAATGCGCAGAGAAAGCTGTGAGAGAGAGGAACAGCAGAGTGAAGGCAGCCCTGACTGTGTACAGAAACCCAGCACAACTGCTCACAGCCCCAGAAAGCACAGGCACTGTTCACCAACATCAGCGTCAGGTGTGAGGTTAGAAAAGACATTCACACACCATGCAAATGCAAACTCAACAGGGAAACGAAATAACCAGTGTTTGAACTAATTCACAGGCTGGCAATCCAATGACTAATGTGAAAGAAATTCACTCTCTGGTGGTACATCATCACAGATGCAATTCATACCTTCACCCTCTGGTGGTACATCATCACAGATGCAATTCATACCTTCACCCTCTGGCGGTACATCATCACAGATGCAATTCATACCTTCACCCTCTGGCGGTACATCATCACAGATGCAATTCATACCTTCACTCTCTGGCGGTACATCATCACAGATGCAATTCATACCTTGTTTCACCAACCCCTCCAGAAGATTTGGATGAGACTGTCTATGCCTCATTGAGTTAAAAAGAATCATTGCCAAAAACAGCAGTCATTGAAGCGCTGTATTAACTCTGATTCTATGTACCGACATTCACCTGCATTCTTTGACATGTTAGCTGTATAAACCACAGCTATCTTCCAAAAAGATTTGGTTTTCTCCTGTTCAAGCTTGTGAGTGTTTTATTTGCCATCAAACAATACTATTATTTTGAGTAAAGTACTTAAATTATTATCTTTAAACTAATAATTTAAGCGCTTCCCCTCTTGGTGTTACCATGAATTTTAATACATTGGTTTATGTTATTCAAACATTACAATCTAAAGTCAAACATACAATCTAAAAACCACAACAAAACTGAAAAGGAAAGTATGAGATTATGTGGTAGATACGGCTGAATAATCTAAAGGCTTCATCTGCCACCAGAAAAATAGCAAAGACATATCATTCACCGTCGAGCCACTCAGAAATGACTGCAGTTTTCTGTGTCAGATTACGGTGCTCCACACCGCAGTGTGAAACGGCAGAGCAAAGCGGTGTGTGTGAGCAGAGGGTGGCTGACTTACCGTTTGGGAGGCATTCTCCTGCTGGCACAAGACGGGCGTGGGGCGCAGTGAGCAGTCTGAGAGAAGGCAGTGTGAATGGTTGGAGGGGTGGTCTCTCTCAGACCAAACGGAAAGAAAGCGAACAGGAAGTTCAAAGAAGAACAGGAAACTGCTCTGGTTTACTTCGAAACTTGTGATTTTAAAAGAGGGATGAAATTAATTCCATCACCTCCATCTTTTTTCTCTTTTTTTCCTGGGCTTCACTTTTCCTTGAATGGTTAAGTGGCAATAATGCAGCCAGATTGTGATGCAAGCCTCACTCTTTGTGGGAGAAGCTTAAGCATCGCTTTGCTATCAGGTGTGAAATATGAGCATATATAAGTGAAAGTGAAAAGCAGACCAGTGGATCAGAAGGGGAACACTTTGTGCGGGTCTCCAAACCAAGAGGAAAACGGTTTACTCCATGAAACCACAGAGACATCGCAGAAACCACCATGCACACCACTTTCCTTCTGACTGCCTTTCTTGGGGCGCTATGCAGTGAACGCGAGGTGAGGAGAGACAGAGAGGAATGCTGTGACGTTACCCACATGGCCCTGACCAAGAGCTCCATTCCCACCAGTCAACACGTCCCACGTGACGAGAGCAAGGCTCTCTGCCTGGACTGATCTGGGATCGGGGCACTGGCCTCCTTTCCCTCCGTGAGGGTTAGGGTTTCCTTTTGCTTTTCCTCTGTGAGGTTTCGCTTCCCTCGCCTCAGGCCTGGAATAGGTTTGGCGCCACCATGACAATGTTCTTGCAGCCAGCAGCTGCTCTGGAAGCTTCTCACCCTGACAGACGTAAATCCTCTCCATCTTCTCACACCAACCCCTGCTCCTGCAGGAAGTGCTGCATGCCAACACCTCCAACATAAACTACCAAACAACACCAACTCCAACACAAACCACCAAACAACACCAACTCCAACACAAAATGCACACTAACAGTCACTACCTCCTGCTCACAAACCCAGTAAACAAAATGTCTGGGGATCTGTGTTTCTGGACATCATTAGAGCCTAACTGTGCTCTGCCAGGTTATCTGATATGATGACAAAGTACATAAATAGTGGCCTCTAAATAAAACGCACTGAAAACGCACCTCAGATGGCACCCAGCCTGTGCAGAGTCCGCCGGCTCAGACAGGCAGGTGCCTGTCCACTCTGTCATAATGCTGCTGTGAAATATTCAATGAGACTGTGAGCTTTCACTGATCAGAACACCAGCTGCTGGATGGCGTGACACTCTAAACATCGCTACATCCACACAGTTACAGGGAGAGAAGCTGCACCATGCTGACACCACACTAGCACCCGAAAACGCAGCCGAACCCCGAACCCCGAGCCGCAGCTGCATAGGGAGGCCCTGCACATCAGCGATGCGATCCAGGGCCGGGAGAAGGAGGCAGAATGCCTCCGAACAGTGCCGCATCGCCCCTCCCAGCTCACACACTGTGGGAGGTGGGTACCACCGCCACCACAAGGGGGCAGCATCGCGGAGCAGAGGTGGTTTCTGATGCTAGGCCACCAGCTGTGGCAGTAGAATGTGTATATATACATCTAGCCACCGAGCAGATGCTCTGACCCAGACAGGCCAAAGAGTCCAAACGCACATCCAATAAAATGGCCAGAATCACAGCACACGCACAACAAACCCGCCCACCTCCGAGCACATCAACACATCTCACAGCCAGGGCCACCGCCAGTGTCCACTCACACAGCAAATTCATATCAGCAACACAGCCTACGGTCTGCAGATGGCCAGGACCTGCGCAGACTGCAGCAGCTATGCGCATCTGCTGCACACACACTGCGCAGACCGCAGGAGCTATGCGCATCTGCTGCACACACACTGCGCAGACCGCAGGAGCTATGCGCATCTGCTGCACACACACTGCGCAGACCGCAGGAGCTATGCGCATCTGCTGCACACACACTGCGCAGACTGCAGCAGCTATGCGCATCTGCATAGGGTAATCACCTTCCCGGCACCAAAACATTACTAAAAAAGGTAGAGCCATTCTGTGTTATTCTCTGTTGAATTCTCCTATGTAATTCTTCACTATCTAAATCAAAATCAAAGCATATGATCCATTTAATTTATTTAAACAAGAAATCAGCATTAACTTCTTATACTGTACTACTGAAAAACTGATACTTTCATTTAAATCAAACTGTGATGATTTCTGCAGAGGTAATAAAACTGGAACGCTATGATATATATTTATAATCTATATATCTATAATCTGTATATAGTCCCAAACACTCTGCTTTGCTAAATCCAGTAGCTCTTATTGTGATGGCTGTGATCACAGTTTAACATTACACAGAACACAGAGATCCTAATCTGCTCCAGATGACATTTCCAGGAATAATTACAGAAAAAGCATTCAGCCTCTGTGTGCCATGTGCTTCACAAAACCTCACCCATGCACCACAGCCTACAGCATTTTCATTTAAAACAGCCTGAAGCAGGAATTCAATTCAAATGAAACCAGAGAGACTGAGGAAACTCTCCTCCATTGTGGTTCCAGAGGATGAGATAGAACCCTGATCGTAGGGCCAGGTTACAGGTTACAGGGTACAGGTTATAGGTTACAGGTTACAGGGTACAGGTTATAGGTTACAGGTTACAGGGTACAGGTTACAGGTTACAGGGTACAGGGTACAGGGTGCAGGGTACAGGTTATAGGTTACAGGTTACAGGTTACAGGGTACAGGTTACAGGGTACAGGGTACAGGGGACAGGTTATAGGTTACAGGTTACAGGTTACAGGTTACAGGGTACAGGTTATAGGTTACAGGTTACAGGGTACAGGGTACAGGGTACAGGGTACAGGGTACAGGTTACAGGTTACAGGTTACAAGGTCCAGGGTACAGGTTACAGGGTACAGCGGACAGGGTACAAGGTCCAGGGTACAGGTTACAGGGTACAGGGGACAGGGGACAGGACTGGGCCTCTGGTCATGGGCTTGTTGCTCAGTATCCTGCACAGGCAGACAGAGCTGTGACCATAAACACTGGAACAACTTAGAAATCTCACCCACAGACAGCAGCCATAATGCCACCTCTCACTTGCTGTAGGATGTCAAATACTTGTATGATACTTTTCTGAGTTTCAGAGGCCTTCATCTCACCTGTGTCATGCTCAGGGTTTCTTACCTGTCCTGTACTGGGCTTTGGGGAGGAATTTAAGTCTGTTGTCAAAGACACTCATTAACTCAAGAGTGTGTGAACATCTCACACTCCATCTGAGCAACCAGACAGCAAGCTCTCTGCTTTCATCAGGATCCGGCATAAAATACGCATGCAAGCAGCTCCCCAAATACATCTCTGCGTATTACACATTAAAGAGGAAGAGGAAACACC
>NC_050594.1:338618-353618 GCF_013368585.1 Megalops cyprinoides | reverse complement strand
TGCCCCACGCTGCCTCACTCTGCCTCACTCTGCCTCACACTGTCACACTCTGCCTCACGCTGCCTCACTCTGCCTCACTCTGCCTCACTCTGCCTCACGCTGCCTCACTCTGCCCCACGCTGCCCCACTCTGCCTCACTCTGCCTCACGCTGCCTCACTCTGCCTCACTCTGCCTCACTCTGCCTCACTCTGCCCCACACTGCCCCACGCTGCCTCACTCTGCCTCACTCTGCCTCACGCTGCCTCACGCTGCCCCACGCTGCCTCACTCTGCCCCACGCTGCCTCACGCTGCCCCACGCTGCCTCACGCTGCCCCACGCTGCCTCACACACGGCTCTTACAGCAGCTTCCTGGCCTGTATCTGTGCTGGCTGGATCACAGCCTGTCCAGACGGACGTCACTCTTTCTTACCTCAAAAATCGGGTTTTCCTCAATATGGCCAAACTAATGATTCTCATTCAGTCTCAGCTGAACCCCCAGCAGGGAGACCCTCAGCAGGGAGACCCTCAGCAGGGAGACCCTCAGCAGAGACACCCAGCAGGGAGACCCTCAGCAGGGAGACCCTCAGCAGGGAGACCCTCAGCAGAGACACCCAGCAGGGAGACCCTCAGCAGGGAGACCCTCAGCAGAGACACCCAGCAGGGAGACCCTCAGCAGGGAGACCCAGCAGGGAGACCCTCAGCAGGGAGACCCTCAGCAGAGACACCCAGCAGGGAGACCCTCAGCAGGGAGACCCTCAGCAGAGACACCCAGCAGGGAGACCCTCAGCAGGGAGACCCTCAGCAGGGAGACCCTCAGCAGAGACCCTCAGGCTGCAGGATCGGAGTTGAGCTGGAGTCAGGGCTCCTAACCTTTAACCTCTAACCTCATTCATCAAATTCTTCATTTCCTATCCCTCCCAGCTTCCTGCTACAGTGCATCAGATGAAACTACGGAAGAGTGTATACGACAAACCGACATCGCTAATACACCTGGAACATAATGTACTGGAACAGACACTGCATAGAGAAGGTCAGTAGTGTGGTGCAGAGGCTGGTGATTGCAGAACCTTCCTCAGTCAGAGAGGATACAGCGTGGAGCAGCAGACGGGACCTCAGTCAGAGAGGATACAGCGTGGAGCAGCAGACGGGACCTCAGTCAGAGAGGATACAGCGCGGAGCAGCAGACGGGACCTCAGTCAGAGAGGATACAGCGCGGAGCAGCAGACGGGACCTCAGTCAGAGAGGATACAGCGCGGAGCAGCAGACGGGACCTCAGTCAGAGAGGATACAGCGCGGAGCAGCAGACGGGACCTCAGTCAGAGAGGATACAGCGTGGAGCAGCAGACGGGACCTCAGTCAGAGAGGATACAGCGTGGAGCAGCAGAGCTTTCACATGCTTTGGGCAAAGATCAATCAGTACATTATAAAGAGGGCCAGTGGCTGATTTCCTGGTATTAATGCCACCCAGTGATGACATGCATCATTACCCATGAATCAACTCATTCCTGTGCCATGTGGCTGTAAAATCCCACATATTTCTGTGCTCCACATGCCGAACTCAATACTATAAACCATACAAGAGGGACTGGCGCCATCTCTGGCAGTGTGAAGGCTACACTCATGTCTGTGGTAAAAAAACATTACTAAAAATATGTATAATATTGAGACGTAAAACCATTAAAGCAAACTATCTGAGATTTTACAAACCTGTAAACCAGTACCAGCTGAATCTCTAAAGCACGCGACTGTGCGGAGCTCACATGACTCTGGAGGGCCAGGGCCTGACGCACACACAGGAAGCAGGGCAGAGGTCACTCACCAGCCACTGTGCCAACTGTACCATATTTAAAACAAAAACGGTTAGTTTGAAACATGTCTTTATTTTAGACATGAAAACAATGTAACTTATATTTCAGTTGGCTAAACTACATGTTCTTTTAGCATGAATTTAAACAAAAAGCACTCTAAGGCTTTGGGATTGTGAGATACAGTGTGGAAGTGGAGGTTTTTTCACATTTCATCACAAGTCCAGTCAGAAATTTACATTTACATTTATTTATTTAGCAGATGCTTTTATCCAAAGCGAGTACAAAAGTGCATACAGCAAGTATAGCGACAGTACAGGATGTGTACAGTTTCACAATGAGACAGTAGTTCTCAGCTGAGAGCAAGGTCTGTTTGAGGACACAGTACTATCCAATTTGTACAACTACAGGGCATAGGGCAACTAATAAGATACATCTTCAAACTTCAAACAGCAACTTCAACTTCAACAACTTCAAACAGCGCAATGAGTGCCAGAGTAAAGGCGGTGACAAGAAAACAATACACAAAAGCACACAGCAATTTACAACAGCACTGATCTGGGGGGGGGGGGGGGGGGGGGGGGGGGGGGGGCAGCGATTGTGTGATGGGTCAGTCCAGGTAGAGTCTGAAGAGATGCGTCATCAGACCATGTCTGAAGGAATGGGGTGATGGAGCTGTCCGTAGTGGGATAGGGAGTTCGTTCCACCACTGGGGAGCGATGTAGGTGAAACGCCGTTGCCTAGTAGAGCGAGAACCTCCTGCTTTGTCCATGCAAGGAGAAAGACGTCCAGTCAGGGGCCGGGCGGGTGTGTAGGGCTGGATTACAGCGCTTTGGATTTAATCTCACCCTCTAGTGGTGACCTGTGCTACTTTCAAATAGACAACTGGCAGACAGAAACACTGACCTTCTGAGACAAATGTGAAGTCTTGGGGCGAGTGTCACAGGGTTTGATTGTTCCACTGCCATTGCCTTGGAAAAGCTCTGATCATGCCTCTCATTCACACCACGCTGTAATTGTGTTATTTTTCCCAGTATTCCTGACAATTATCAGAGAAAACTGCCACTTGTCAAACTGCCTTATGAAGGAAATTAAAACAGCTATTGGCAGAAGTGCAGCTTCTCCTCTCAGTACAGTACAGGCAGTATTACCATATGTTTGACATCAGGTGACCGTCCCGCTCTGAACCCAGCAAATGTGAGCGCCGTGAAAATGGGGTTGTGAGGCGCAGTGAGACATTGCCCCACGCTGCCACACGCCGCCTCACTCTGCCTCACTCTGCCTCACGCTGCCTCACTCTGCCCCACGCTGCCTCACACTGCCTCACACTGCCTCACGCTGCCTCACTCTGCCTCACGCTGCCTCACACTGCCTCACTCTGCCCCACGCTGCCTCACACTGCCTCACTCTGCCTCACTCTGCCTCACTCTGCCTCACGCTGCCTCACGCTGCCTCACTCTGCCTCACGCTGCCTCACTCTGCCTCACGCTGCCTCACTCTGCCTCACTCTGCCTCACGCTGCCCCACGCTGCCTCACTCTGCCTCACGCTGCCTCACTCTGCCTCACTCTGCCTCACTCTGCCTCACGCTGCCTCACGCTGCCTCACTCTGCCTCACGCTGCCTCACGCTGCCTCACTCTGCCTCACTCTGCCTCACTCTGCCTCACGCTGCCTCACGCTGCCTCACTCTGCCCCACTCTGCCTCACTCTGCCTCACTCTGCCCCACTCTGCCTCACTCTGCCTCACTCTGCCTCACTCTGCCTCACGCTGCCTCACGCTGCCTCACTCTGCCTCACTCTGCCTCACTCTGCCTCACTCTGCCTCACGCTGCCTCACTCTGCCTCACTCTGCCTCACGCTGCCTCACGCTGCCTCACTCTGCCTCACTCTGCCTCACGCTGCCTCACGCTGCCTCACTCTGCCTCACGCTGCCTCACGCTGCCTCACTCTGCCTCACTCTGCCTCACTCTGCCTCACGCTGCCTCACGCTGCCTCACTCTGCCTCACTCTGCCCCACGCTGCCTCACTCTGCCCCACTCTGCCTCACTCTGCCTCACTCTGCCCCACTCTGCCTCACTCTGCCTCACGCTGCCCCACGCTGCCTCACGCTGCCTCACTCTGCCTCACACACGGCTCTTACAGCAGCTTCCTGGCCTGTATCTGTGCTGGCTGGATCACAGCCTGTCCAGACGGACGTCACTCTTTCTTACCTCAAAAATCGGGTTTTCCTCAATATGGCCAAACTAATGATTCTCATTCAGTCTCAGCTGAACCCCCAGCAGGGAGACCCTCAGCAGGGAGACCCTCAGCAGGGAGACCCTCAGCAGAGACACCCAGCAGGGAGACCCTCAGCAGGGAGACCCTCAGCAGGGAGACCCTCAGCAGGGAGACCCTCAGCAGAGACACCCAGCAGGGAGACCCTCAGCAGGGAGACCCTCAGCAGAGACACCCAGCAGGGAGACCCTCAGCAGGGAGACCCTCAGCAGAGACACCCAGCAGGGAGACCCTCAGCAGAGACACCCAGCAGGGAGACCCTCAGCAGGGAGACCCTCAACAGGGAGACCCTCAGCAGAGACACCCATATGAAATTTTACAATGCATTTCTTGTGAAGAATTCAGACAGAAATCAGAGGGATCTCACTGCACACAGAACATGGCCACTGGCTACATGGGAAACAACTTCAACAGCAAACGCAAGCTGAACAGCCAGCTGATCCATGCCAACCTGCGGATCTGTCAGCTGTGACATGTAATTAAAGACAGCATGCTGAGGATCAGTTTCTGATGTTCTGAGATGACAAAGTGCACTATCCTACCAAAAGCCACGGATAAAACAGGTCTTTATTCTGAGAAATGAACAACATGTTGGCCTGTGTTTGGCCCTAATGACTGCCTCAATACGCTGTGGAAGACTGCTAATTTTCAGTAGTAGGCTGGTGGTATCGAACTCCTCTCCTCCTTTCGAGCATTGGCAAGCTCCGCTGCTGATGTCCCTTCACCTTTAGAGGGATATGTGTTCTGTGCAAACACCTGACAAAGCTGCAGCTCTGCTACAGAAACTGCTGTGTGCAGCGATCCCCTGCAGCGGGGCTCCGGAGCAGTGTATGTGTCTGCCTGCCTGTGTCTGTGTCTGGGCCTGTCTCTGGTGCCTGTGTCTGGCTGTGGAGCTGTGCTTGTGTCTCTCTGTGCATGTGGTTGTCTGTGGAGCTGTGTATGTGTATCTGTCCTTAATGTGTGTTCTTAGCAGCTATGTGCATGTCAGTGTGTCTCTGCCTGTGTCAGTGTGTCTCTGCCTGTGTCAGTGTGTCTCTGCCTGTGTCTCTGTGTCTGTCTGTGTGTCTCTGCCTGTGTCAGTGTGTCTCTGCCTGTGTCTCTGTGTCTGTCTGTGTGTCTCTGCCTGTGTCAGTGTGTCTCTGCCTGTGTCTCTGTGTCTGTCTGTGTGTCTCTGCCTGTGTCAGTGTGTCAGTGTGTCTCTGCCTGTGTCAGTGTGTCTGTGCCTGTGTCAGTGTGTCAGTGTGTCTGTGCCTGTGTCAGTGTGTCAGTGTGTCTCTGCCTGTGTCAGTGTGTCTGTGCCTGTGTCAGTGTGTCAGTGTGTCTGTGCCTGTGTCAGTGTGTCTGTGCCTGTGTCAGTGTGTCAGTGTGTCTGTGCCTGTGTCAGTGTGTCAGTGTGTCTCTGCCTGTGTCAGTGTGTCAGTGTGTCTGTGCCTGTGTCAGTGTGTCTGTGGCTCTGCGGTTTTCAGAGCTGCAGAGAAGCACAGCAGAAAGCAGAAAAGCTTCAGAAAGGAGGCCCTTTGCAGCACTGAGTCAGCCATGTTCAGAGGCGGTTACATAACGGGCCTGCAAGCCTGTGTGTCTGCGCTTAGAAATAGCAGCCAGATCCCTCGTGGAAAAGTAATACGTTTCAATATTTCTCTAAAATGTGTGCATAAAATATCATTAAATGCATTACAGATCACTGAGCAGAAAGCAGGCCCAGGAGTCAAATCTAACAGGAAAAGACTGCAGGTCAAAATGTTCAGGCAATAGCCATACAATCCTCAGGCTCTATAGCTGATACGTATATGCTACCAGCGCTAATTCATGTTTTACACAACAAAATCCTGATTAAAAATGATCAAAACAGGAGATCACGGTCTCTCGTTTTATTCACTAAATGTACAATGAAATGTTGACACAAAAATGTATTTTTCAAAATATGAAATAAATTCATGAATCGACAATAAATAAATGATATCATCTGCTAAGCCTTGCCAGTGCATGCCATTAACTTTCATTTTTTAATACAGATTTTTTAGGTTAAATTCTTAGCTTTATCCATACTAAATCTGATGCACGGGCCCATTTTCTATTCTCGTCTGAGTTACTGAAAATGATGAAAAACAAAGGCCTCACTGGCATGTTCAAGCACACAACTCCCTCTGAGAACCTCTGATTCAACGGACATGTAAAAGGTCAGATACTGAGTACGGAGATGGAATGTATCAGACCCCTGATAGCAGCCAGGACCGCAGCTGGGCTCAGAAACAGGCCTCGAAAGCCATCAGTCTGTCATCTTTCGAGGGCAAACAGATCTGCATTATCCATAATCCTCTCTGCTCATCCCTCGTGTCTCAGGCAGTCAGACTCGGGGCGTACACAACCGGCAGAGCCCTCTGCAGCTCTACGCAGCTGTCCCGCCCGCCACTCACATGCCGGCAGCGTCTGGGCAGCTCTGGCCTTTCTCTGGAGGACCCGGAAGGGTGAGCAGATCGTCATGGACAGCAGGTGAACTACAGGCCCATTCTGAAACATACAGCTGAACTGAAGGTATTTTTTTACATCACATGATTGGTTTGAGTGAAAAAGCTCAGCGGCAGAAAGACCGCATCCTCCCTCTCCGCCTCAGCGCTGGGAGAGAGAGAGAGAGAGACATCACCCAGCACAGCCAGCCAGGAGTCTCTGACGCGAGTCATCACCCAGCACAGCCGGCCAGGAGTCTCTGACGCGAGTCATCACCCAGCACAGCCTGCCAGGAGTCTCTGACGCGAGTCATCACCCAGCACAGCCTGCCAGGAGTCCCTCTCCCTAAATCAGCCCTGCCACATCATGCTAATCTGTTGGCATGACAACTGGAGGGGGATATCCACTTGGCCTAGAAAATGATGCGGGAAAAAATGAATGAGCTTTGTGAAATAATGAAAAGTAAATATTAAGAAGCTTTGTGCTTCCATGCCACATTTGCATTAAAATGTCATCTTTCATTTAGAAAATACGCATTTCAAGAAATGCACATTCAACTGGAAGGCTCCTAAAAGGAGCCAACTGGAACGTATATTACCCAACACACTGCAGAAGCTTCAAGTGTATAATATTGCTTTCACTAAAAATACTGGCTGGTATAAGTGTACTGTACAGCTATCAACAACAGGCAGAGAGTTTGCTGTCATCTACAACAGCAACGACATCTTTCTCCCTTTTCAGTGCGTTTAGATGCCTGCTGTGGAAGGTGAAGGTTGCTTAGATACAGAAACATCACATCTGTGATCATCACCTGTCCGCAGAACCACTGTCATCCGAGCAGAACCCAAAGAGCCAACCTGCAGAACCCCGCTGTGCATCTGCCTTCACAGAGGAACCATTCAGACAGATACAGTTCCGCGGGTTTGAGGAGGCTGCACCCAGAGCACCACCCTGCTGACACCTAGAGGCCATACGAGGTGAGGACTGGAAAACTCAAAACTTCAGAGACAGCAACTGCAGCTTCTGGCAGAGAGTATTTTCTGACAGGTAACTGAAAGATACTCCCATGAGCGTTTTGTTCAATTTCAGTTACATTGATTCATACTGGTTTAACCCCATGCTGAACCTGTCCTAATGTCCTTTCGTAATACAAGCTGCTCTAGTATGTGCTTTCAAAGTTTCTTCCTACAAAGTGTCTGAAGACCCAGCTTGAACACCCTAATGTAGCTTTTCCAGTCACACGGTCAGACTTCCAGGAAGGAGCACATGCGGTAACACAGGATAAATCAGGATCAATGTCAAATTAAGCTGCAGTCTATGTCAAGCTGAAGTTTTATCTGAGGTTGGGCAAAATACCAAGTAGATCCTAAAGAGGGGCGCCAAAGCTTGCCACCCTGAGTCTCAGAGGCTTAGCGCTGTTCACTGTAGCACCCCCCCCCCCTTTGGGACAGCATGTTAGACTATCTACTGCACACGAGGGCCTGAGGCTCTAGCTTACAGTCTGAATGCATTTCCTTTTAAGCGCTGAATGTGGTGCAGCCCAGGCAACGTATTTCAGCAGCACATCAGTACGTTCCCGTCCCGCCCGAGGCCTGGCTGTGTGCTGTGTCACTGCCCACAGACAGTAAGAGGAGTGTCTGCCCAACACCTGGAGATGCACACTCTGGCCCACAGCAGCTGCACCCAGTGTGTGGTCTTCCTCTTCACAGGCTATACACACTTATTCCGTCTGAGGGACTGGGGTGAATCAGCACAGGGCAGCACGGGGCCTGCCGGTGAGTGAGACTGATATAATCCCAGCATGTTTACTGTTCTGACGTTTCTCCTACAGTCTTGGCTGGAATACATTAACAGTCCCGTGCTCTAAGTGGCTTGTGAAACGGGCAATGTGCTCAAAACAAACTCCATAAAACCAGGGAATGAAAGCTGAGCTGCAGCTCCTGTTTCAGGCCGTGAGTCTCTGTGCCAAAGCCCTTTACTGCCTCACTGCACATCATTACAGACGACTCAGAGACGCTCCCATTTCAGGGGCCACGTTGTGCAGGAAAGAGAGGGGAGAAAAGCCTTTTCATGGAAACAGAATTTAGGGATAAGCGGGACATTAAGAAAGAGAGCCCCCCGACTCGCTGCACGCCGAGACCCTGAGAGTACAGGGCTGCTGTATTTCCCTACTGCTGCCATAGTTCATCTGATCCCACAGCTTTACTGTGCAGACATGGCCAAGGACACAACATCCCAGCTTATTTATCTTCTCTAGGAAAAGCGAAATCTGCGAGAGGCTGAAAGTAAACAGCACCCCTGTAATAACCGCTGGAGATATTTTTAGCTGAACCACAACTGAAGGGAAAAGGAGCTGCATATTTCTGCTGAAGAGGCCTGGTGTGAGGAGCGAGAGTCTCTGTCATTAGAGAGATTGCAGCACTGTTATGAGTGTGGGTCCCCCGGCCTGATCGCCTGTTCTCCCCCCTTCAGCCATCACTCTGAGGAAGCAGATCTCAGGCTGCAGGCAGCAGCGGTTCCAGCTGACACAGCTGGGCTCTGCAGCTGGATTACTGCAGGATTCCAGGGAGATCATTAACTTGTTCCAGTTTAAAGCCCAAATTAACCAGGATTTGACTCCCTCACAAGGCTATAATCTCTGCAAAGAGAGAGTAAAATTGCAAGGCAGTCCTATTGCACAGGACAGAGGGGAATGTTTAAACTGATTTTTGGTTTGTGTGTGAGAGAGAGAAGGGGAGAGAGAGAGAGAGAAGAGAGAAAGAGAGGGAGAGAGAAGGAGAGAGGGAGAGAAAGAGAGAGAGAGGGAGAGAGAGAGAGGGAGAGAGAGAGGGGAGAAAGAGAAAAGAGAAAGAGAGAGAAAGAGAGAGAGAGAGGGAGAGAGAGGGAGAGAGAGACGGAGAGAGAGGGAGAGAGAGAGGAAGAGGGAGAGAGAGAGAGAGAACAGAGAGAGAGAGCGAGAGGGGGGGAGAGAGAGAGAAGAGAGAAGGGGAGAGAGAGAGAGTGGGAGAGAGAGAGGGGAGAGAGAGAGAAGAGAGAAGGGGAGAGAGGGAGAGAAAGAGAGAGAGAGGGAGAGAGAGAGGGGAGAAAGAGAAAAGAGAAAGAGAGAGAAAGAGAGAGAGAGAGGGAGAGAGAGGGAGAGAGAGACGGAGAGAGAGGGAGAGAGAGAGGAAGAGGGAGAGAGACTGAGAGAACAGAGAGAGAGAGGGGGGGGAGAGAGAGAGAAGAGAGAAGGGGAGAGAGAGAGAGGGAGAGAGAGAGAGAGTGGGAGAGAGAGAGGGGAGAGAGAGAGAAGAGAGAAGGGGAGAGATGAAGAAAGAGAGAGAGAGAGAAAAAAGCAAAGAGATTGACAGACATAGAGAGCCATAGAGAGAGAGAGATAGAAAAAACTACAATGGTCATGACACCAGGAGAACTCCTCCTAGAACGTAATCTTGGAAAGCATATATAGGGAATGATATTTCTGCACAAGCACTGCTGTGGCACAGCAGAGAGCATTTGTGATTTCACTCTTACATTTTACAACCAGCTGTTATAGGAGAAACTGGTCTCTAGCTGAAGGCAACCTATCATGCCCACGAGGATGCAAGTTACTGTGTGTCATCAGTGACTTTAATTCCAATCTCATTAGACCAGAGTCTCAGGTCACCTGGAGAGGTGTCTTCTATTTCGGGAAGCTGGGATCTGGCGTTTCCCATGGTTTAGCTAGGGAACAGGAGACACACACAGGGCTGGCACCCCCCAGCAGGCCGAGTGCAGAGAGCTTTTTTACCCTGGCATTTCAGTGCTCGTCAGACTATGTCTGCATGAGTGCACAGTGGGTCCGCGTCTTCTGAGCGGGTCCGCGTCTCCTGAGCGGGTCCACGTCTTCTGAGCGGGTCCGCGTCTTCTGAGTGGGTCCACGTCTTCTGAGCAGGCCGAACCAGAAATAATAATGAAGTTTAGCAGGAGACAGTGCATCTTAATGTCCTGAGGATTTGCCTGTGAGCATCACATTGTGCTCATCCTTTGCTTCCATACCGAACGTTCCAGCAGCGTTTCTGTAGCATTCTGGCAGTGTTCCAGCAGCGCTCAACCCTCCCTGCTTCACTGCCCCTCCCCCACAGCCCTCCGGGTTGGATAAACTGGAGATTAACCACAAAGGGAAAGCAAGCCTGTTGGCCCTAATGGTCTTTTCTTGCATCTGAATTAATGTTCTTATGTTCTTAGCGGCAGGAAAACGCCTCTTTGCTCTGCTTCCTCACAGCTCTGCACAGGGCCGACCCAAGCCTTTATGGGGCCCTAAGCAGAATTTGATTTGGGGGCCCCCCACCGCCTCGGCACCGCCAATACCGGTAGTATTAACTAGCCAGCCTGTTAACATAATATTGACTTTTTGTATGATTACTATTAACATAATATAATAAGGGCTGTCAAGCGATTTAAAAAATCTAGAATCTAATTAATAACATGCTTTGTGATTGATTAATTTAAATTAATCGCATATATCAATATTTGCTGTGAGAAGCATTTAAAAATATTTCAATTCAGATGGATTTTGGTAGATGACTGCATCAATGATAATAGACGTTATAAACTTTAAAGGTCAACATCTCTTTTATTTTCCATACATTCAGAACATTTTTCACTGTTCATATGCAATAATGGCCATAACAATCAAAAATCTGATTTAATGAATTGAGGAAATAAAAAAATCAGAAATGTTTCTGCAAGAACACTGATGGAAATAAGTCCATAAGTTTCTCATTTTATCCTTGACATTGTAATGATTGTCAATCTGACATATTTTAGATGCCAAAAAATTAAACTAAAATTAGTTAGGCAACACAGACCAACAGTAATACATGGTGGATATATATATAGTATATAATGTGAATATGTTTCTGTGTATGATATAAAAGAACCTAACTAGTCTGCAGTTGGGTATGATAAACAATAGCTAGCAAGCAAGCCTACTGTATATCTAGCCCATCCATGTATGCTAAAAAGTAGCTCGCTAGCCTGTAGCGGGCTATGATTAAAAGTGGCTTGCTTGCCTACTGTATACTGTAAAACTTCCAATAATAGCCAAGTCTCCAATAAACGCAGGCCTCTTATAATCTCCGGTATGCGCGACCCTTTCAGTGAAATAAACACCTGCCTCAAATAAACGCCGGGGAAAATTATATTTATTTTTCATGACCATATAGAACAAAAGAGCAGTGGGTTAAAGTGCAAAAATACGCGAAAATATTCTGCCTATCGAAGTTTCATCACAGCAGAGAATAAAGGCTAATTTTAACATTACGGCATAGCACTGACAGCTGAAATGTTAAATGGAATTTGGTTTTTGTAAACTAAAACCAAACGTTTTGCAAGCATAATTTTAGCAGGTGTGTTTCCTGTGTCTTTTGTTGGGGATGCTTTAGGCCTGTTTCTTAATGAGTTTGCAGCACAAACAAATAATTTTTTACATTAGGCTAAATGAGGTTATTTTAGTGAATTCAATTTACCTTATGCGTGTTCATTTGTTCACAAATTAGATTAAACATAAATGAACAAAACAAGCTGCTTTTCGGATCATGGTTGCCTAAGTTCACAGTGATAGTGCTATTCTTACAGACTGTGCTCTCCCCTCCCCGCCCCTCGGCCTGCTCCACCCCTCGGCCTGTCCTGCCCCTCGGCCTGTCCTGCCCCTCGGCCTGCTACACCCCTCGGCCTGTCCTGCCCCTCGGCCTGTCCTACCCCTCGGCCTGCTCCGCCCCTCAGCCTGCTCCACCCCTCAGCCTGCTCCGCCCCTCGGCCTGCTCCACCCCTCAGCCTGCTCCGCCCCTCGGCCTGCTCCACCCCTCGGCCTGCTCCGCCCCTCGGCCTGCTCCACCCCTCGGCCTGTCCTGCCCCTCAGCCTGCTCCGCCCCTCGGCCTGCTCCGCCCCTCGGCCTGTCCTGCCCCTCAGCTTGCTCCGCCCCTCGGCCTGCTCCGCCCCTCAGCCTGCTCCGCCCCTCAGCCTGCTCCGCCCCTCGGCCTGCTCCACCCCTCGGCCTGTCCTAAGCCTGCCCCGCCCCCTGTGTCTCGCTCGGTCAGAGATGTCCAGCGCACTGGACTGCCCTGCAGGCACTCTCTCCCACAGTGACGGACCAGCTGCCTGTCAGATCCTGCCATGACAAGGTCAGGGGAATGAGGACCCATTCCAGTGCTTATAGACCAAAGAAGAGATCAGAGTTAACATTCACCATCACACTTTCTCTCTGCTCATGGTGCTGATCTCGCGGTGCGCTCTTCTCACCACAAACAGCACAGCGAAGGAGAGCCCCAGGTTCTGTGTGCAGCAGGGCCCCACACCGCCCTCCCCAGCGAGGAGGGGGGCCCACCTCCCCATCTGCCCAGGACGGCCCACCGCCCTGTGGCACTGCCAACCTTGGTAACAGGGGCACCAAAATTAAACACAAACAACAATTACAAACAACGCATCATCAAGCACAATAATGGTGAAATTAGTCTGCTTTTGGGGGAATCCAGGTTTATTCTCATCCATGAAAGGCTGAAAATTTGTTTGATCCAACAGGACGAAACTGTCTCTGTGTTGCTGGCACAAATGGAACGGTCCTCAAGTACCAGGACTCACAGCCAATGGAGGCAGCAGGGGGCAGGAGAGGCAGGGATGCAGCTGCCAGCATTTACAGGTGCAGGGAAGGAGGTGGACGCTCTTTATGGTGAAGACAGACTACATACAGATACATATGTAGGTAACGCAGCGCTCAGCCCACGCAGGCAGGGAGTGTTGTGCACTTGTCACGGTCGTGCTCAGACACTGCTCTCCTACAGATGCTCCCTGTGGATACCCCGCGAGGACGAAACCACCGGGCCAAACCAAAAGGGAGCTTCCCCTCCAGCAACATACTGACCACGTTCCAAAAGGAAAGGAAGCATCTCTCCTATAATCACATACACTTACGCTATACAGGCAATTTTTCACATTACCAATGATGTATTAATCCATGCACACCTGATCTACAGCAATCAGTCGCTACATTTTGAATTTCATGTGCGGTCAGTGAGAGAGAGCAGCAGAGCATAGAGATTCCTGACGACGGAGACGCCACCCAGGCAGCCCAGGGAGGTTTTCATTAGAGACTCAGAGTAAAAAACATCCCTCTTTATTCTGGGAGGATAAAGAGACTGAAGCAAAACAAACAGCAAAGCGAATGAGTTTTGCCTAAAGCTGTTTGTTCTTGCTCTTTGTTGTGAATTGAACAGGGGCGGTCTGAGAGCTGAGAGCTTCCCGTGGGACTGCAGAGACAGCAGACCTTCAGACCTGAGAGCAGCGGCTTTACACTCCAACCACTGTGTAAGGACACTCAGCACTCAGGAGCCCATTAAATACGTGCTGATGCTGAACTTCAGACATTTGAATTTTGAATTTTCATCGCTTCAGCCACCATTTTTCTTTTTACTGCATTAGTGGCCGGTCAGGGCAATGGAAATGGATGATCTGCTGTGGCGGCCCCTGAACAGGAGCAGCCAATAGAAGAAGAAGAAGTGACCGGTCAGGACACCCCCCCAAACAGGGCACCCCGAAACAGAGCACCCCCGCATTCAGGACACCCCCCCCATACAGGACACCCCTGCATACAGGACATCCCCAGACCTTGTGGTCCTGCCCTGGCTCGGGTGGTGAGATGCGTTCCTTAAAGAGCAGGGTGTTAGTGAGCAGTCTGCGGCTGAGAATCACTGCATCTCGCAGCTGCTCTGTGCCTGGGCCCATTTCCTGCTCTTCCAATTTGCACAACTGTGTTCTGTAGTACTGTAGTCTGAGACGCTCTGCAACGTCATTCTACCAGCACAATGCCCTATCACTCTCCTCACCCCCCCCCCCCCCCCCCCCACCACGCACACACACACAATTCCCTCACACACATTCTGCCTCTCTCTCTCTCACAAACACAGTTGTACACATACCTACACTTCCACACATACGAGCTAAATATTTCTCCTTGGCTTTCTCTCCCCTCCTCTTTTCAGTCGCTCTCTCCGTGTTCCTCCTGAAATGATGACCTCATTACTGACTGCCTGTCTCTGTATGTTTACTGCTTGATTAGGGCGCAATAATGCCGAGTCTGCACGCTTACTCTCACGCACCTCCTAACGGGAGAAGTACTCACGCTTGCAGGCTCAGAACAACCTCCTCTGCTCATCTCAATAGTGCGCAAATAGTCAGAAAAAATCAAAACCATAAAACTGACCCAATTTTTCACTGTTTTACCTTTCACTGATATCTCAATCATGCACTGGGACTCCTGCACTGAGTGTGGCGTGAAGCTGTGTGTCCGACACGGAGCTGCCACACCATCCCTCACAGAGCAGCAGTGTAGTCTGGCTGTCAGCACGCTGGGGGTCACACAGACCCTCCCCGAAACCCACAGATTCACCACTCGTCCCAATACGGCCAGCGAGGTCCTGCTCTGACAGACCTGCAGCTGAGAGGCAGGGATGAGAGAGGCAGAGCTGAATGCTAATGG
>NC_050594.1:316118-331118 GCF_013368585.1 Megalops cyprinoides | reverse complement strand
AGGCTGTAATGCTGTAACTGCAGGCTGTAATGCTGTAACTGCAGGCTGTAAAGCTATAACTGCAGGCTGTAATGCTGTATCTGCAGGCTGTAATACTGTATCTGCAGGCTGTAATACTGTATCTGCAGGCTGTAATGCTGTAACTGCAGGCTGTAATGCTGTAACTGCCCACTTCAGGAAATCCTGCCGATGTGTTTCTTACTCTAAGCTCCTTGCTGTGAAACGGCCTGGCAGGGAGATGCAATACGCATGAGTCAGTCCATAATCAAAGAGCAGCGTGTGACTGACGGAAATCTCCGGGCTGTGTGGGTGGACAGGAGGCACAGGACCCTCGGCACACAGCGAATCCCTCGTCTGATTCAACATTTTTCACAGACTGCACCAGCACTGACATCACTCTGCCCACACGCTTCTCCACATAAACACGCAGTCATGGACCTGCCTGTGCTGGCTCTATTCCTGAGGCTGTCTCTGACAGGCCTGCAATTTCCTCCTCATGCCACAAAGCATCTGACAACAAGCCCATCATTTACACTGCATATCTTTAGCCACCGTTTCCTGCACAATGTTTTCGGAGCCATGCAGACTTAGTTGAAGCAATCTAAAAGACAATAGCTGTTTTACCTTAAATTAACAATGTGTTTTTCAACTGACCAGAATGCTCATGAGCCTGAGAGGACTGCCATCACTAGCGTGAAATGTAAAAATTACGAGAATAATTTGGAATAGTCTGCTGGCTCCCATGCTAGCTTACGCTACATTGACATTTTTCCTGTAAAATCTGATGCTTTGCTGTGTCTGTGAGTGTGGTATCATTTAAGGGCTAGAGAAGATCCAACCGGCAACCTTCCAGCTAAATGAAACCAAGGTCACAGCCATATATCCTGTCTGTTCCACACACAGGAGTCAGGGTCAGTAATGCTGTCTGTTCCACATGGGAGAGGGGACGGGAGAGACACAGCAGTCACCAAAGCCTTGCTGGACTCTCTCCTCAGAGCAGAGGGCTCATGCATCTCCATGGTAACCGAAACCAGGGCCTTCTGCCTCCTCATGCTGAATGTGTGTCTCTTTAATGGCGAAGACACGAGCTCCAAGGAGCATGTCCTTCTCACCTCATCCAAACCTGGACCTAGCCTCTGTCAGACAGGGGGTTAAACCCACTCCCTACCAACAGTCCAGCTGTTAACACAGACTCAGAAAGCCTTCAGTCTTTAATATGTCTGTAAACGCCTTCTGTCACCTCCACACACACTCCCATCAGACCAACACACTGAAAACAGGTGTGAGGCTGTGGCAGGGCTTTCAGGAGCAGCCTGAAAGGATCACCTGTGACTCTTAGCTTGGCCCACCCACACTCTGCCTCCTGTAGCGACGCACAGGGGCAAAGCTCCTGCATCCAGCCCAGAATATACACAGCAATGACAGATAAATGCACAGAATGCCACTCTGTGACTGCACCTTACAGATATGAGAGAACCGTGCAAGTCCTTTAGCCCAGATAAGGATTAACATGAGCAGTGGTGAGGCGGCTGGAAAGGCTGTCGCTCATTTCTGTTGCTCTGCTCGACTCTGAGGACAGCAGCAGAAGCAGAGTGCGTCAGGCAACACCACAGCTCTCCCGCTCCTAGCGCACGGGCGGCAGCCAATGAGGGCCCTCTTTAGAGTGGAGTGAGCTGACAGGATGAGGCTCCGCCCACCAACACTACCTGTGCTGCTCACAGTAATCGGCTGTGACTTCTGGAATATCCTGACCTGAAAGCAGCAGTCAGCTCATCTTAAGATCAAACGCAAAAACACACCCACTGGCACTGTGTGGGAACTCACTGCAAACTGCCTCTCTCCTTCACATCACTTTAATGGCAAGACAAAGAATGGAAGCATATGAGTGCGCAGTGGAGCACTTCTCAGCTGCAGGCACTGAGCACTGTGGGTAGAAGCACTGAGCACTGTGGGTAGAAGCACTGAGACCTGTGGGTAGAAGCACTGAGACCTGTGGGTAGAAGCACTGAGCACTCCCCTGGACCCCCACAGTGCAAGAGGCCAGGAAATCTCATCACACCCTTTTCCCAGGCGCTACTCACTGCCTCCTTCCACTGCACGTGTTTATCCACAAGCAGACTGGCATTGCATGGACAGAGAATGTCACACTAATACCATCAAACGCTTTTCTGCAAGCGTTCTCACCAGAGGGGTCTGTTCTCCCACAGGAACACGGCTCTAAATTAAATGGAAAAAGAGTAATGTGTTTGCCCACACACAAAGGCAAGGAAAGCATCATTGTGTTATTACAGAGTATCATCGCGTCCAAAAGCGCCCCCCCCCCCCCCCCCAGGCCACGCCCTGCATCAGGGCCAATGGCAGACAAGCCAGACGTGCCATGAAGTCACACAGGTAGCACTAATGCCTTTGAGTGTCCTCTCAGGTTGCCATGGAGACATGGGGAGTTACTCTTTCAGTGGTTGCCCAGACAACAGAGAGGACTGTCCAGTCGTGTAAGTCTATCTGGTTTCGGCAAAGAGAGTCCAGACCTTCCACACCGCAGAACAGCAGCGGGGTGTGCCACCATAGCGACAGCCACCATAGCGATAGCAACCATAGCGATAGCCACCATAGCAATAGCCACCATAGCGATAGCCACCATAGGCATAGCCGCCATAGCAATAGCCGCCATAGCGATAGCCACAGCACTCAGCTGCTCTACAGTTACAGCCAGCCATGAACCAATTAAAAGACAGTCTCCATGGTAAAGCACTGTGATTTGTTGAGATCTGTACGTCTCTGTAGCACGTGATTGTTCCAGCCATTCTGGAAATGATTTGGACGCTCAATCTCCCATCACTCGCAGAAGCTGTTACGTGGAGCTATATCCCATTGGTCAGCTGTGTTACCTTTACCACAGCAGGTAAGTCTAAGCACCAAGATACATGACACAAAAAGCATGTGCCCTTTAAGGCCGTAAACCCACCACCCAAACCACTGCTACAGAACCATACTGGTAAGAGTACCAATCCTCTTTCAACTCCTCCACATGGAACAAAATTTGAATTCACATGAATATGTTACTGCATGTTCAGAACAGGCTTTTCAACAAATTTACAGACTTGCAGACAGTCAGACTGAAATAAATCCCAGGCCGGACTGATGATCTCTCTGCTGTCCTGAGAGGAATAAGAACTGGGACTCTGAGGGTTCAAGCCAAGAAACAGCACCTACTGCATCCTCATCAGAGGGAGGGGGGAGTGTACACATTTTTTGAGGATGTTACACCCAATCAAAGCATCTAACCAATCTTCTGCAGTTGGCCTCACAACCAATTAAAGTGAGGGGGACGTGGCTGAATTTGGAGACCTCTGCTACAGACTCTTCTTCAAGCTAAACAGGGTTAACAGCATTCAAGCTTTCAAGCTTTTCCAAAACAGGCCCCAGCAGCACAGACGCCTCTCTCAACACCCAGGACGAGGGCTGCCACAGGACACAGCACTACAGACCCAAGGAGAGGTCTCCTGTGACAGACTAAACATATGGCCTCTCTCCACTGAAGGGCATCTGCTCAAATATAACACACTTTTGGAAAAAAGAAACACAGGGGCTGTGCAAGGCCTCCTCTCCCCAAGTGGAAAGAGCACACTGCACACTGATCTCAGATCAGGTGAGAGGAGCATGACGTCTATTAGGCTGTATGCTACCGTTAGCGTGTTTCCGTAGCCTGCATGGGCACTGCAGTATGGCCTGAATCAGGAAAAACGTGTCACTGTTTCACACAGGAGCATCTGTGATCCTCAGATCATACCCACTACCTTCATTAATATTAATACAATAATTAAAAAGGCACTCAGGGTGTTTCATTTTACCATAAACTAGTAGACAGACATGTAGGTGTCTACAATACTGGAGCTTGGCTTGGCCCTCTGAGACAAGCAGCAACAACATGACAATTTCTTTGCAAAAAAAACTGCTGAAGTATGTCAGTTCAGTGTTACTCGCGGCACTAGAGATCACAGATATTGATGACTGATGACTGGTTAATCATTGCACTCTCCATGCCGAACTTAGGTTATACTCAGTACCTGCCTTGATTAACATCAAGGGCTTACCTGAATACCACCTACTCCATTCATTGCCTCATCACTCTAATATGATTTTAAGCAAATTTCAACAAACATTATGATTCAGACCCTTTCATCACCAGTGCATAACTACAGAATTCATTTGAGCATTATTCTGATACAGCTGGACCATTATAGTAATCCTTTTTCTACACAAAGAGCTGGACCATTCTAGTAATCCTGTTTCTATACAAAGAGCAGGACCATTCTAGTAATCCTGTTTCTGCACAAATAGCAGTCGACAGCACATTCATATGAGAGGAGGGGAGGTAGAGACTGAGCAGGCCAGTGCCATCAAACCACTCTTCCACTGACACTCTGAGCCGCTAATATTCAGCTGGACGTACAATCATTGGTTGGCAAAGAAAACGTTAGCAGCATTCAACAAATCAGTCAGCTGGAACATAATTTGGTGAAAGGTTGTCACTTAGAGGTCAGTAATGCTCAGATGAGCTGGTGAAAGAGGAGACATACTTCTGCACTCACATTTGAAATAACAGGCCAACTCCCATGCTGCTATTCATTTATAATTCAACATACAATTTAGATTTCTGTGTCCTCATTTCTTTGTATCTCCTATTGTGATAATCGTTTACGTCACCTGAAATTCTGTATTTTGCTCCATATGGTTCGCCGGGAGCATTATGACCGTGACAATGGCGTTCCCCGGGGGCCCGGGGGAGGGGGGGGGGTTGGAGGTGTGTCACCGCGTCACTGGGAGGGACGGGAACCGGTCTGCGCACGCGCTCGGGGCGGGACGAGCGGGGTAACAGCGCGCGGGGCTCCGGTATCACGGCCGAGTGACCTTCACGAGGCAGCACGCGCCGAGTCTGGAGCTCGCGCACCCCCCCAATGACGCATATGCATCTGTTCATGTGCATCTTTGTCATTCAGCTCGACTCTCCCTGTCTTTGTTGTTCCGTCATAATAATAATAATAATAATAATAATAATAGTAATAATAATAGTAATAATAGTAATAATAATAATAATAACACAAGATACATTCGCTCATTCGCAAAAGCAGACATTCCGTGACACTGCAAAATTTCTTTCCAGCTCATGTCCGTACAGCTGCAACGCGCCTCAATGGATGTCCTTCCGATGCCGTATTCTGCACTATTACCACGTTATACATGGCTTACGAACACATGTGTAGTCTCGTTTCCATGACAACATACCCCCCATTCTCGCAGATAACATGCTAAATAGTGCTTTACAATGACCGTTCTGGTGAGCGTTTAACGGACGGAAATGAAGATGCAGGTAAAAACGAAGAGAAAGGTGCACACAAAAGCTTAACTAAAGCATGCAAATTTTATGCGATTTTATGCGATTTATATTTTGTTATTTAAGATAAATACAATTTCATTCAGTCGTAAAGTGACACTACCCCACCTTAAGAAATGCAGTTACACCATGCCGGCATAATTAGTACGCTATTACGCTATCCTGCGGACATCCTAAACCGTCCCGAGGCAAAGCCAGTTTCAAATAATCAAAAGAGCGAAAGTAAAACACTGAATTTTTACACAAAGAAGATCCAAATATAAGTAAATAATACGGGATGGGGGGCAGACGCGCCGCACGCGTGTCTCAGCGAACGCACGCGTCTCCGATGCTTACCTCATCTTCTCTCCCTTTTCAGTGCAGCGTTGAAATGAAGAGATAATCACTAGATAGTCTTTCTCCTCTCTGGGCAGGTTTGACCGCAGTGTAAATGCTGTAATATTAATAAATATATGAATAATACAGAAATGCTATGTGGTATATTCTGACTGTCGGGACATGCAGTATCAGGCTGCGGCTGATGCTGAAAAGCTACGCGAGGATTCCGAGGTTTTCGCGTCGCTTCGTGACCGCTTTGCATTCCACTCGCGCTTTCTGCTGACTCTCCTCACTGCCATGTTGCAGCGATGCTGGCTCCTGTCTGTCTGAAAGGACGGGGCGTTGATGACAGCGGCTCCAGAGTTGCCATCTTTCCTTCTTCCCCGCGGTGTTTGGAAGAGGGAAGGAAGAGCTTAAATATGATTCAACGTAATACGGCCGGCGCTCTGCTGCCCACTGGCGGCACACAGTAACGACTCCGCTCGTATCTCTCTCTCTCTTCGACATCCCAGCGAGACAGAGAATAAAGCTTCGCGCTTTCCACCATGACATATGCGCTGTAAACTCAAACACCACATGTCCTTGCACACCATCTACCATGTCACTATTTATGTAAGCAGAGCAGCTAAAGTTTGAAGTAAATTGTGTGGGTGCTGTTAAAGACAGCAGCAGTGCAATGCCCTGAACACGCAGGGGGCAAACCGGAACGCACTTTCCCCTGTGTAGGACCACGCTTGCATGGAAAACACTTTGGCCTGCAGGACTGTCACCGGACGCTGGCGATAAAAAGGTCCCAGGCAGCCGAAGCGCGTTTGCAGACGGAGCCAGGCAGTCTGAGGACAGAACTCCTTTCCTGCCGTTACCCAGAATGCCTTGGGTGATCTCTGGAAAAGCACTCTGGGAGTGTGTAAGTGAGAGTGTGTAAGTGAGACTGTGCACTCTGGGAGTGTGTAAGTAGGAGTGTGGACATGCACTCTGAGTGTGTGAGAGAGAGTGTGAATTCAGGGAGTGTGTAAGTGAGAGTGTGCACCCTGAGAGTATATAAGTGAGAGTGTGCATTCTGGGAGTGTGTAAGTAGGAGTGTGGACATGCACTCGGAGTGTGTGAGACAGAGTGTGCACTCTGGGAGTGTGTGAGAGAGAGTGTTAATTCTGGGAGTGTGTAAGTGAGAGTGTGGAAAAGCACTCTGGGAGTGTGTAAGTGAGAGTGTGCACTCTGGGAGTGTGTAAGTGGGACTGTGGGGTCCGGCTGTGTATGCAGAGCCCAGCTGTGGACAGTGTAAACATGCTGTGCAGCTTCTGCTGATGTAGCCCAAGGCACCTGAGCAGCGGTTACAGACACGCAGCAGACCTGCCGGACAGTCTGACAGGGCATACACACACACACACACACGCACGCACGCACGCACGCACACACATACATGCACACTCTCACACAGACACACTCACACACACACACACACACACACACACACACACACACACACACACTCTCACACAGACACACTCACACACACACACACACACACACACACACACGCACGCACACACACTCTCACACAGACACACTCACACACACACACACACACACACACACACACGCGCGCACGCACACACACTCTCACACAGACACACTCACACACACACACACACGCACGCACGCACGCACACTCTCACACAGACACACTCATACACACACACACACACGCACGCACGCACGCACGCACGCACGCACGCACGCACGCACGCACGCACACACACACACACACGCACACTCTCACACAGACACACTCACACACACGCGCACACGCACGCGCACACGCACACTCACACACACACTCTCACACGCACACTCTCACACACACACATGCACACATAAATCATTATATACAGCATATGAGTACACATATGTATACATGTATATACATATATATATACATATATATATATATATATATATATATAATGTGTATATATATGTACACATTATGTGTACAATATATTTATATAAAATCATCATTTCAGTGTTCTATATATTCATATATAATAATGTAAAATTATATTATACAATTAAAGGACAAACATTTCAAACCACAAACAAGTTCACATGGTTGAATGAATTTAATTCATATTTACTCTCAAACACAATGAGTTGTATTAGTGTCATAATGGAAGCTAACATTTATTTTAACCATGTCCTTTTCCTACATACATCCCCCATTGGAAACAGTGCTTTGCAATCATTCAGATTCCCATTTTCCCCATTCTCATTCTCCTAATATATCCGTCCATCGCACCCCACACCCGAACCACACCCCTCACATCCCATCAGCAATGGCGCCATGGTTACCATCACACACCTCCACAGGTTAATACGCAGTGATAATGTTTAGGTATGCGATATGAAAGCATGACAAAGTTCTTTTTTGATCAGAGTTTTTTCTTTTGAGGTGTAAAAAGAAGATTACATTAATATAGCCATGGTTTGTGACAGTGCCCTGCAGTCTGTGGGAGAATGTGGTTTCCTTGCGTGGAGACGGAGCTCGGCAGAGTTTGAAATATGTAATAAGTGATGAACGTAGTTAATGAAAAGCCAGACATAAACATTGGGATCAGAGTTATAATAACACAGCAATTCTGAGCCGTATCCATGGAGACACGAGGACCTGCCACGTGTGGTTAATATGTCACCAGTGAAGAGGCACACAAACAGATGCACTCATCAGGCCCGACGCACCGGTCAGGCCGACGCACCGGTCAGGCCGACGCACTCATCAGGCCCGACGCGCCGGTCAGGCTGACGCGCTGGTCAAGCCGACACACTGGTCAAGCCGACACACTGGTCAAGCCGACGCGCCGGTCAGGCCGACGCGCCGGTCAGGCCGACGCACCGGTTAGGCCGACGCACCGGTCAGGCCGACGCACCGGTCAGGCTGCCTCTTGCTGCAGTAAACACACATCAGGGTGGCTGAGTGCACTTTCCTGTTCAGATGTGTCTGTGTGTCTGAGCCCTGTGTGTATTTTGGAGAGCCTGAAGAGTTAATAAAGCATTTTACCTCAAGGAGATGAAAATGTCAGCCTTCTTCTGTGAGTGAGTCCAACCCTCTCCTGGTCTAAAAGACCCCCTCCCCCCTGTAACACATCTCATGCGAAGCAACAGCATTTGGAAGTACGAGACAATCTCAAAAGGTAACATGTTTTCTCTCAGATTTTGAGAAGTATGATACATGCACTGGTTCCAAATTTTGATTGGTTATTTGTATTAAAAAGATTAACACGATAGATGAGTTTAATCTGTAAGAACTGTGAAAGAAGGCAAAGGGAAAGTGAAGTGACGGCACAGTTGACTTGGTCGAGGTGGAGCAAAGTAGTTCCTCATGTAGCCAGAGGGTGGCAGCAAAGAGTCATAGCTGAGATGACAGCTGTGCTGATCTCAGCATAAACGACACACAGCAACACAGAAACAAACAGGTATTTACAGTCTCTGAAAGGCATTAGTGTGACGGAGTATATTGCCCAATGGCTAGACATGGATTGACTGGTTATCGTTGCAGACTTAACTTACATAAAACAGTAAGAAAACTGTGCATTACCTGTGAGAATCATCCATGCAAACTAGGTTGTAAAAAGATCTTGTTTGTGTTTCCAAGGCGGAATGGTGTTTGTCAGCTTGTATTGCTGCCATAATGGTGAGGAGCTGTATTAATTTCAAATACCATTGTTGTTTTCCTGAGCTGTGAAATAAAAATAAAATAAAATAACACAGAAAAGGGACTGGCGGATGTTTCCACCACATCTGCCTGCAGCTGCCACCGCTGCGTCTTTGTTCTCCCCATTTGAGCTGCATGTGCAGCAAAGGCTTTCTGGGACAGGTTCCCCCCTCCCCCCTCCATCAGAGTATGCCCTGGCTCTCTGCCTCCCCCTAGTGGCCGCTTTATACCACTCGCCATTGCATGATGCTCATGTCTTTCCCCCCGGTGGAGATCAGGTAACTGTCGTCAAACAGGAAGTTCACATTGGTCACGTGACTGCTGTGGCCGCCATAGATGAGACTTGGAGCCTGAAGAGACAAAGAGTGAGTCAATACCCAGAGTCACCCCCCCCCCCCCAAACTCTGCCCTCTCCCTGTTCCATACTGTCTGAAGGAAGACAGGCGCTCACCCGAAACTGAGAGCAGGGGTACGAGAACAAATGGACTTTTCCGAAGTCGTCACCGGTGACAAGAAGCTTCTTTTCATTGGATCTGCATACAGCATTGATGTCAGTTCCATCAGAGCCTTCTGGCCACAGCCCTGAGAGAGAGAGAGAGAGAGAGAGAGAGAGAGAGAGAGAGGGAGAGGGAGAGAGGGAGGGAAAGAGAGAGAGAGAGGGAGAGAGGGAGGGAAAGAGAGAGAGAGAGAGGGAAAGAGAGAGAGAGAGAGAGAAGGAGAGAGAGAGAGGGGGAGAGAGGGGGAGGGGAAGAAAGAGGGAGAGAGAGAGGGGGAGAGAGAGAGAGAGAGAGAGAGGGAGAGAAAGAGAGAGAGAGAGAGGGAGGGAGAGAGAGAGAGGGAGGAAGAGAGGGAGAGAGAGAGGGAGGGAGAGAGGGGGGAGAGACAGGGGGTAGGGGAAGAGAGGGAGAGAGAGAGAGGGAGAGAGAGAGCGAGACAGGGGGAGGGGAAGAGAGAGGGAGAGAGAGAAAGAGAGACAGGGGGAGGGGAAGAGAGAGAGAGAGAGAGATGAACAGCAGGAATGCTAATAAACATTGTCATGTTTTCATACTGCATGCAGTAACAGTCAGCAATGTGAAGAGGCACAGAAAGGAGGTCTCCCTGTACCAAGGGTCTGAACACAACACGCGCAGGGCAGACCCACGACACGGGAGCCAGAGCCATGCAGTGCTCTGTTCTAAAGACACACACCGCTGAACCGGCCGGCGTGGCGTGGGGCTCACCGAAAACGTGGAAGCCCAGGCTGCAGGTGCAGGAGGTCCACAGGATATCACGGGTGGTCTCTACACTCACCACCTGCTTGCACACAGACGGGATCCCTGCAGGACGAAGGAGCAGGGACACGCAGGGTGATGCTCTTCACATGCCGCCCACAGACAGCACTGCTTTAACTACAGCTTTATTCACCACAGACTGCCATTCACATCACCGCACACTATTACTGAAGCACATCAGGCAGCCTTGGTATTCAGCCTGAAGCCTTCTGATTAAAGGCAAACTGCCTTATAAATACATCTGAATTACTATGCACCGCCTGATAACCTCTTTGCAAAGCTCTCGCTCTCAGCATACTCACAGTAGAGAATTTCATAGTCTCCTGAGTTTGACATGAGATACTGTGAGTCCACAGACCAGTCCATGTGTGTGATGAAGCTGGAGTGTCCCTGAGGGAGGAGGAGGAGGATGAGAGCACAGTGCCAGGGCCTGGTCTTACTGCAAACGCATCAAAGTGGTCTGTCTGAACTGAAAAAGGTGGCCCCAGATAGACTAATCCTATAATTACATCTAAAAATAAGAAATATCACATTTAATGATGTAAGCTAAATACCTTCATTATTATTATTTGTTTGTTAAGCAGCTTACAGCTAACGTTTGCATATGTATGCAGCTGGATATTAACACCTCACAGCCACATGGGCAAGTCTTGTGCTGTGGATATTAACAGGAGACAGTTCTGGGCAAATGTACTTTCTAAGTACAGATTAAACTTTGGCCTAATCCATAAAGCATTACAGACTACTTACTGTAAGAAAACTTCAGACTCTTTTAATGTCACACTGCATTACCAGAGTGCTAATTCACTTATGTGTATGATCTGACATTTGGTAAGTCTTGTGTAATTCCTTTAAGCTTGTTTAAAATAACAGTTGTTTAGTGCATTGTAGGTAATGGCCCTTACCGAGCACTTCCCCACCCGACTGTACTTCCTCCCACTCTCACCCACAGCGTAGATGTAGATGTAGTTGTCATGAGATCCGATGGCGAGGAAATTACCATCTGAAAATGAGACGAGAGTTCAGCCCCACACAGCTGGGCCTGCAGAAAGGTCACTTCCCAAAAGCGTCTGCCCTGTCACCTTTCAAAGGCATCGCACAGCCATGATGTCACTGGCTCAGTGTTGGATGTATCAGGCTCAGATATCGCCTACAGTGAGGCCAGACTGGGCGTTTCCGCTGAGCACTGGCCCTGTGCGGAGTGTCGGGGTGATTAACGCCCTGCAGTGCATACTCCTCCTGTGTGCAGCTAAATGTGTGACCAGGTCTCCCAGCATTTACACACACTCCACAGCAAGAGAAGATCCAGCACTTACACACACTCCACAGCAAGAGAAGATCCAGCATTTCAAATGTGAGTTTGCCTGTTTATGACAGCGGTGTCAGATTCTGTTCTAATTCCTGGAAGTTTGAAGTTAAGCAGCTTTTTTAAAGTCTGCAGTTCTGCCATAAAGGAAGGAGAAAATTCTTCATTCCAACCTGGAGAGAATCGCATGACGGACAGTTGCTCATTCCCATCTGTGTGAACTGTGACCAGGTCCTTGGATTCAGTGTCTAGAACAAGCCATCTGTGTGACACAGGACGGTCCAGCTTCAGCAAAACACACACAAGCACAAAATCTCCACTATCAGCAGCAACCGCATGCAGTGAGGCAATGCCTACTGTTAACAGTGTGAGATCTTGCTCACGAGCTCTGAACTCACATAAACAGCAATTAATACTAAACTAGCTGAGGCTATATTCAATTCAAATTCTTAAAGACTTCTTAAACACACACATTCAGTGTAATGTTGGATGGTCTACAGTAACAGAGCGCAGCTCCTCCTGTAAGAAGCTGTGTGCTGTGCCGCACTCAGTGGACACCAGGTGGCAGCCTCGCGTCACTAACGTCCAGGCCACAGGCAGGGACAGAGTGAGACACAGCTACAGCGCACTGTCCTCACCTGCCCGTCTGTGTTCCTATGGCAACCACAGCGCCTGAGGGGTGGAATCCAGCCGACTGGGCAGCATCCTGTACGTGTGAGCAACACAGATCACCCCAGTAAAGATCACCATGGTGACAAAGATCCCCCGGCCCAAACACCACATCTAGATACACAATACCAGTACAGCCCAAACTCAACGGGCCTATCTGCAGTCCATGTGCTGAACTGTCTGAAGAGGAGTCTGCTGTCACACTGCACTGTAGAGAGAGTGTTAGCTGCTGTAGAGAGAGAGTGTTAGCTGCTGTAGAGAGAGTGTGTTAGCTGCTGTAGAGAGAGTGTATTAGCTGCTGTAGAGAGTGTGTGTTAGCTGCTGTAGAGAGAGAGTGTTAGCTGCTGTAGAGAGAGTGTGTTAGCTGCTGTAGAGAGAGTGTGTTAGCTGCTGTAGAGAGAGTGTTAGCTGCTGTAGAGAGAGTGCTAGCTGCTGTAGAGAGAGAGTGTTAGCTGCTGTAGAGAGAGTGTTAGCTGCTGTAGAGAGAGAGTGTTAGCTGCTGTAGAGAGAGTGTGTTAGCTGCTGTAGAGAGAGTGTTAGCTGCTGTAGAGAGAGTGCTAGCTGCTGTAGAGAGAGAGTGCTAGCTGCTGTAGAGAGAGTGTGTTAGCTGCTGTAGAGAGTGTGTTAGCTGCTGTAGAGAGAGTGTTAGCTGCTGTAGAGAGTGTGTTAGCTGCTGTAGAGAGAGTGCTAGCTGCTGTAGAGAGTGTGTTAGCTGCTGTAGAGAGTGTGTGTTAGCTGCTGTAGAGAGAGTGTGTTAGCTGCTGTAGAGAGAGTGTTAGCTGCTGTAGAGAGAGTGTGCTAGCTGCCATCACACTGCTCGCTCTGGGGAAGGTTTCGGGTGACTGGGAGACTCAGGGCTTCTCCTGGGGGCTGCATACCTCCAAGGTTTTGGTCCAGACAGGCTGGTGTGAGCGGGAGTCCCACAGACTGACGTGCTTGTCGTGGCCGCAGGTGAGAAAGTGGGGTTTGCTGGGGTGCACTGCCAGGCCCCACAGCTCATCAGTGTGTCCCTGAAAGAGTGTTGTGAGAATGTTATGTCCACGTTTGAGCACCAACACCTCACTCTCAATAACCCAATACACTGCAAACTGTTCGGCACACATCCCTCTTAAAGAGATGACTGATTTGTTTTCACTGCCAGTACAGTTACATATCATATATATATATATGATACCACTATACATTCTTCAACAGTACTTCACAACAGTAAGCATCTGTAATGTGGACTGAGCACCACTGATATCAGATATGAATACATGCAATATGTTCAGTTGTAATTTATAACTATTTCATTTCAAGCACAGTCTATCACAGACAGACACCTGAAGGTGTGGGTACACCTCTACCTGTCCTTGCTGCCACTTACCTGTGTGATGGGGGTGAACTCGCCCTGTAAGGCGCCCTGCAGAACATAGTTGCGGGTTGTGCCGATGAGCACACTGTCACCTTTACCCTCTGCCACCGTGCGGACAGGACCAAACAACTCAGGGACCTGACAGGAATGTGAAAAAAAACATTATAACAGAAGAGTATCGCAGATCAGTGCTCAACCCATCACCCTCTGACACCAGATCAGTGCTCAACCCTTCACCCTCTGACCCCAGATCAGTCCTCAACCGATCACCCTCTGACCCCAGATCAGTGCTAAACCCATCACCCTCTGACCCCAGATCAGTGCTAAACCCATCACCCTCTGACCCCAGATTAGTCCTCAACCCATCACCCTCTGACCCCAGATCAGTGCTCAACCCATCACCCTCTGACCCCAGATCAGTGCTCAACCCATCACCCTCTGACACCAGATCAGTGCTCAACCCATCCCCCTCTGACCCCAGATCAGAGCTCAGTCCATTATTTTCTCTGACTTCTCTGACTCTCATAACAGCAGTCCAATTACTGGATTGTCTTTGATTGCTAACATTTCTAATTGCGCTGAGCAGTTTGATGTCATAATGCTTCCGGGAGGCTCAGGCAGAGCGAGACAATGGGCGTTAAACACAGTGGAAAGCAGCAATTAACTAACGGCGGCAGCTCTGTAATTAAGCTCCAGGTCCAAGCTTGTTAGAATAATGAACTCATTCCAGCACCAACACCACTGTTCACTGGTATGCGAGTTTCAGTGAAGGCATTATCATAAACCTGAGTACAGAGAGAATGCCATCTCTCCATTTCAGCAGACTACCTTACAGCACAGCCATGGAGTCACTGTGATGAACATGCCATTTAACTAAAGCCAGTCTGCTGGTGCGGAGATCAGAATCAGAGTGCAGCAGGTGTGAAATCAGCAGGTGAACAGCCAGAGCCTCTGCCCCTTTCCCCCTCTCTTCTCTCT
>NC_050594.1:288618-301118 GCF_013368585.1 Megalops cyprinoides | reverse complement strand
CTCACAGTGAGGAGCTCACAGTGAGGAGCTCACAGAGAGGAAATCACAGTAAGGAGCTCACAGTGAGGAGCTCACAGAGAGGAAATCACAGTAAGGAGCTCACAGTGAGGTCTCTACCAGTGAGATCACAGTGAGGAGATCAGAGTGAGGAGCTCACAGTGAGGAGCTCACAGTGAGGTCTCTACCAGTGACATCACAGTGAGGAGATCAGAGTGAGGAGCTCACAGTGAGGAGATCAGAGTGAGGAGCTCACAGTGAGGAGATTACAGTGAGGTCTCTACCAGTGAGATCACAGTGAGGAGCTCACAGTGAGGAGATTACAGTGAGGTCTCTACCAGTGAGATCACAGTGAGGAGATCAGAGTGAGGAGCTCACAGTGAGGTCTCTACCAGTGAGATCACAGTGAGGAGATCAGAGTGAGGAGCTCACAGTGAGGAGATCAGAGTGAGGAGCTCACAGTGAGGAGCTCACAGCAGGAGGTCTCTGCAGCAGTGAGGAGCTCCAGCTATCGACAGAGGGGAGCACTTACAGAAGATCAGTGTGTGCTGTGACTGAAAACATTCATGAGGCAGCAACGCCCCACTGAGGTTACCAGGTGGCACCACAGAGCAGCACTGTCACCATTCTCCAGGCGTATTAGAGCGCGTCCATTAGTGTACCAGGGGCTGGTGCAGGGGCGGCGGTGAGGGTTACATTCACACACAAACAGGTGTCCCACTCCACTCCTGCCACCTGCTCTACTGTGGGCCTCAGCACCAGGGCCCGGCAACAGCCTGATCAGCGTCCGCCCCCCGCCCTGCGGGCTCCGTCCTGCGAGCCCCACCTGGGGGTTCGCTCAGCGGCTCGCCCTCCTCAAATCTGACATCCGTGTAAAGTAGCGTGGCTGGACCCTGCACAGGCTGCTGCCCTCTTGGCCCTGAGCGGGAGTGTGGTGAGGTTAGTGCTACAGGAGCAGGCATATCTGTGGCCAGAGAGCCAGGCTGGGGGTGGGCTGGGGGTGGGCTGGGGGGGGAGCAGGGCCTACCTTTGCAGTGTGTCACTCGTCGCATTCCTTGTGAAGTTACAGAGACAGAGACAGAAGGACCAGGTGAGGATGTGTGACAGGTAGCTGTCTGACCAGACTCGTCATCACCGAAAAGCAGTACCTGTGTTCACCTGACCCCCCCAGCACGCGCTACGCCCTCTCTCTCTGCAGGTCCCTAACCCATCAGGAACTTCTGCATGGGACAGCACTGAAGATCTTCCTCACCAATCTCATGCTCACCTGAACAATGGTGTCTGTGTCCTTAGATGTGAGAGAAGCTTAAAGAACACTGCACTGGGGTTTAACGGGCACAGCCAGTGTGTCCAGGGGAATTACTTCCTGTCTGATCTCTATACTTCCTGTCTGATCTGTGCACATTCATTTGACAAGCGGAGCAGTTATATGAGCTTGCAGATGGGGTCCCATTTTGCCAGTGTTTTCAGAGTTTGCTTCTGACAGCCCTCTTTGGCTGGATGAGAGGACAATGGACAGACATGAACAAAAGTTGTTCACACCTTTGTTTTCCTGTGCCAGAATGTAGTGCAGTTCCTAGACTGACCTGCCATCTGAAATTTCCCCACACCTGATATGCATGACAGCTTCATGGCTGACAGCTCCACAGCAATACTTTTCCCCAGAACCAACAGCACAGGACCTCGCAGGGGGGGGCAGGTGACATGAAAGGACCAGTGGGACACCAAGGACTTCGGGGGGGGGGGGGGGTAACATACAGTAATGAGTAACATACAGAGCTGTAGTTTTTTAAAGCAATTCGAGGGCCGTGTTCCACACGGTCACTCTGAGATGTGCTGCATGTGGCCTGAAGAGGAGTGCCTGGCTCACTTGCACATTTCTGTTAGGCATCAGAATGGTGCATTTCCCTGTCTGCAGGAACCCAGCAGCTTCAATCCAGGAGCAAAACACCAATTAAAGGAGCAGTGGAGTGAAGGGAGGCCCGTACGGACCATGCAGCGGAGCCTGAGGCATCGCACTGCCTGCTCACACACCCGGGCCTCCGTCTACAGTCACCGCCTCCTCATGGAAATAAAACTGATTAATTAACTGACTAATTAACAATGAAGAATTATATAACATGCTTGCTAATTGAGGTTGTGCAAGATGAGCTGTTGTATAAACATTAGTTTAAAGCTAACGAAAGACCTACATCTTTCCCTGCGAAGACAGAGATGGCAAAAGACAAACAGTAAGAAATGCGCTGTAATGAGAGGAGAGGATAAGGTGCGCTGGTCTCATAGGCGCAGCCAGCGATCTGTGAGCGATTACCCATTACAGCCCCGTACGGCGCGTTACGGCCCCGCAAGGCGCGTTACAGCACCATACACTGCTTAGGGCTCAGTACAAAACATTATGGCACAATGCAGCTTGTTACAGTGGTGTGGAGGTCATGAGCACATAGCCAGGAATCTTATTCTTACCTGCACTGAACACTGGCTCCTTCAGTTTGCTGCGGGGAGGCAATTATGAAGACAGTGAGTCACCACTGAGCAAGAGGGAATGTTTTTCATTATTCATATTGCCATTTTTCTCTGCCAAAAATCAGGGCAGACTGATTCAGCTTTAAATTTCACAGTGTGGGGGTGCAGCGTGTGGGGTTGCAGCGCGTGGGGGTGCAGCGTGTGGGGTTGCAGTGTGGGGTTGCAGCGTGGGGGGGTTGCAGCGTGGGGGGGGTGCAGCGTGTGGGGGTGCAGTGTGGGGGGGTGCAGTGTGTGGGGTTGCAGCGTGTGGGGGTGCAGTGTGTGAGGTTGCAGTGTGTGGGGGTGCAGTGTGTGGGGGTGCAGTGTGTGGGGTTGCAGTGTGTGAGGTTGCAGTGTGTGGGGTTGCAGTGTGTGAGGTTGCAGTGTGTGGGGTTGCAGTGTGTGGGGTTGCAGTGTGTGAGGTTGCAGTGTGTGGGGGTGCAGTGTGTGGGGTTGCAGCGTGTGGGGGTGCAGCGCGTGGGGGTGCAGCGCGTGGGGGTGCAGCATGTGGGGTTGCAGTGTGGGGGTGCAGCGTGTGCGGGTGCAGTGTGTGGGGGGGTGCAGTGTGGGGGTTGCAGTGTGTGGGGGTGCAGCGTGTGTGGGGGTGCAGTGTGTGGGGTTGCAGTGTGGGGGGGTGCAGTGTGTGGGGGTGCAGTGTGTGGGGTTGCAGTGTGGGGGGGGTGCAGTGTGTGGGGGTGCAGCGTGTGAGGTTGCAGCGTGTGGGGGTGCAGCGTGTGGGGGTGCAGCGTGTGGGGGGGTGCAGTGTGTGGGGTTGCAGCGTGTGGGGGTGCAGCGTGTGGGGGTGCAGCGTGTGGGGTTGCAGTGTGGGGGGGTGCAGCGTGTGGGGGTGCAGCGTGTGGGGGGGTGCAGTGTGTGGGGTTGCAGCGTGTGGGGGTGCAGCGTGTGTGGGGGTGCAGTGTGTGGGGTTGCAGTGTGGGGGGGTGCAGTGTGTGGGGGTGCAGTGTGTGGGGTTGCAGTGTGGGGGGGTGCAGTGTGTGGGGGTGCAGCGTGTGAGGTTGCAGCGTGTGGGGGTGCAGCGTGTGGGGGTGCAGCGTGTGAGGTTGCAGTGTGTGGGGTTGCAGTGTGGGGGGGTGCAGCGTGTGGGGGTGCAGCGTGTGGGGGGGTGCAGTGTGTGGGGTTGCAGCGTGTGGGGGTGCAGTGTGTGGGGGTGCAGTGTGGGGGGTTGCAGCGTGTGGGGGTGCAGTGTGTGGGGGTGCAGTGTGTGGGGTTGCAGCGTGTGGGGGTGCAGTGTGTGAGGTTGCAGTGTGTGGGGGTGCAGTGTGTGGGGGTGCAGCGTGTGGGGGTGCAGTGTGTGGGGGTGCAGTGTGGGGGGTTGCAGTGTGGGGGGTTGCAGCGTGTGGGGGTGCAGTGTGTGGGGTTGCAGTGTGTGAGGTTGCAGCGTGGGGGGGTGCAGCGTGTGGGGGTGCAGCGTGTGGGGGTGCAGCGTGTGGGGGTGCAGCGTGTGGGGGGGTGCAGTGTGTGGGGGTGCAGCGTGTGGGGGGGTGCAGTGTGTGGGGTTGCAGTGTGTGGGGGTTGCAGTGTGGGGGGTTGCAGCGTGTGGGGGTGCAGTGTGTGGGGTTGCAGTGTGTGAGGTTGCAGCGTGTGGGGGTGCAGCGTGTGGGGGTGCAGCGTGTGGGGGTGCAGCGTGTGGGGGTGCAGCGTGTGGGGGGGTGCAGTGTGTGGGGGTGCAGCGTGTGGGGGGGTGCAGTGTGTGGGGTTGCAGTGTGTGGGGGTTGCAGTGTGTGGGGTTGCAGCGCGTGGGGGTGCAGCGTGTGGGGGTGCAGTGTGGGGGGTTGCAGCGTGTGGGGGTGCAGCGTGTGGGGGTGCAGCGTGTGGGGGTGCAGCGTGTGGGGGTGCAGCGTGTGGGGGTGCAGCGTGTGGGGGGGTGCAGTGTGTGGGGTTGCAGTGTGTGGGGGTGCAGCGTGTGGGGTTGCAGCGTGGGGGGTTGCAGTGTGTGGGGGTGCAGCGTGTGGGGGTGCAGCGTGTGCGGGTGCAGTGTGGGGGGGGCCTACCTCTCGCTGCTCCTCTTGCCGCTGGAGTTGCTCCCCGTGGAGCCGGCCCGGCCGCGGCTGCTCTTGGACTCGCTCTCCCTGCGTGAGACGCTGCCCCCCCGCTCTGAGGAGCTGGTCCTCTTCACAGTGCTGAGACAGAGCAGGAGCACAATTTATAGAGTACACACACACACACACACTCACACACACTCACACTCACACACACACACACACACACACACTCACACACACACACACTCACACACACTCACAAACTCACACGCACACACACACACACACACACACACACACACACACACTCACAAACTCACACGCACACACACACACACACACACACACACTCACAAACTCACACGCACACACACACACACACACACACACACACACACACTCACAAACTCACACACACACACACACACACACTCACAAACTCACACGCACTCTCACGCACTCACAGTCAGACGAAACTGTGAGCATTAGAAGGCTGTAGGATTGGTATGTGGAGTAATGAGCCACATTCGATAGCATTTACTGTATGGAACAATGACCTGGTTTACATATGATCACTGATATTGCTCTAAGCCTTCAGAGGACCCTGGTATGTCCATTCTACAGAACACACATCTCCCAGCCTGTACGGCCTCATGTTTATACCATTCTGTAGAATGAGCAAACACTCGTACTCTTTCAGCCTTGGCATACAGCCACTTCATCATGAAAGAGCTGTGACTCTGTAGCTCATTTTCCCTGGTCCAGTAAGAAACTTTCTCTCACAGTAGAGACTCTTCATGTGCTGATCTGCGCTTCGGAGGATTATAAACCACTCTGCTCTAGAGAGGTGATATTGGGCCCTAGGACTGAACCGAGGTACACAACCCTTCCACACAGAACTGAATCCTGCACACCCCACTGTGGGGTAGGCCCTCAGTGAGAGATTACTATGGGCCAGAGGATAAGGATGAGGTCATTCTTTAGATGCTGTGAGTGTGTTCAGTGCAGCCACACACAGAGCCCAGGGCAGAACACTGTAAAGGTTTTATTCTGAATCATGTGATTCCTCCTCAGCCAATGATAACTCTATGGGCAGTGTGTGTGCAGGCCCATGGATCAGGAACAGTCACACAGACAGCACACACACAATCCTCCTGCATACATTCTGCATCCTCAGAGGGAAAGTCAACAATAATCAAGCTTCTGGGTTTGCTTTTACAAACCACAGTCATAAGACTAACAGGAAGGGAGAGTGACAATGGAAGAAAAGAAATAGATTTTTGTTCATTTAGTTTTGTTTGTTTGTTCTTTGACGTACTTCTGACTCAATGTGTGCTGGAACTGCAGTCTGTGAGGGCAGACGTGTGAGTGCTTCCCTTTTGAATGGCAGACAAAGAAACAGCTCCATCAGCAGCCAAGCCCAGTGCTGCCCCTACTGTAATCCAGTCTGCCAGAGCAGCCCCATTCAGCCTGTCACTGGCCCGTGATGTTACCCTTCAGAAACAGGGCCTTTGTGGATAAAGGTATCCCAGCCACACTGCTGTCTGCACTGGAATTCATTCCGCCGTTGGGGGGTGGGGGGGCATGGCTCTGCCCTCTGAATGCCCAGACACACAGCGGCACAGAACTGGCACAGACGGAGCGGGAGAGCCTCTCCAGGAACAGGTGGCTGTATGGTTTTACAGTGAGGAGGACATATATAGCTGCAGATACAGCTGAAGTCCACATGCCTTGGAGAAAAAGGGCAAAACATTTCCTGCTGCTTTCACAGCTCAGACATCTACATCTTCGTGCTGAACACTGTGAGACCATGCAGGACTGTGACTGACTGACTGCAGGACTGTAACTGACTGCAGGACTGTGACTGACTGACTGCAGGACTGTAACTGACTGCAGGACTGTCACTGACTGACTGCAGGACTGTAACTGACTGCAGGACTGTCACTGACTGCAGGACTGTGACTGACTGACTGCAGGACTGTAACTGACTGCAGGACTGTGACTGACTGCAGGACTGTAACTGACTGCAGGACTGTGACTGACTGCAGGACTGTGACTGACTGACTGCAGGACTGTAACTGACTGCAGGACTGTGACTGACTGACTGCAGGACTGTAACTGACTGCAGGACTGTGACTGACTGACTGCAGGACTGTAACTGACTGCAGGACTGTGACTGACTGACTGCAGGACTGTAACTGACTGCAGGACTGTAACTGACTGCAGGACTGTGACTGACTGCAGGACTGTGACTGACTGCAGGACTGTGACTGACTGACTGCAAGACTGTGACTGACTGCAGGGTCGTAACTGGTTTCTGGCAGCATCTCTGGTGTCTCTGTGAATTTAAGGCTGCTGTCACACTTCAAAAGCGTGGAGAAAAAAGACCCTTAGCCACTTCAGCCTGGGGTGTGACTGCCAACAAAAACCCGCTTTGTCCCTCTGGCTGAAGGGGCAGCTGGAGCTGAGTTCAGTCACCAATGAGAGAGAGGAAACCCTCTCAGGGCTCAGGATGCCCTGAGATGAGCCCTAAGCCTGGGCAGCACTTGCACCAGGTGACTTTCTGTGCGCTGGAGAGAGACAGGTGCAGAGGATTCTGACCAGGCTCGGTGCCAAGAGGCCAATATACAGAGGGGGCCATCGCAAACCGCGGGGGAGCACAAAAAGTCATAAATATTATGTAGACATCGGGAAATAAGGAGACAACTGGGGGCGCACCGAGGTCCGTCTGAGGGTGCAATGCACCCCTAAGCACTCCCATAGTGCGGGGCTTGATTCAGACTCCCTGATGTTTTCATTGTACTGAAACCCTGCAGTTATGGGACGAAAAACTGTCACAAACAATAATTATCTGTGCAGATCTGAGCATTGTTCATTTTTCTTTTTGGTGACCTCAGGTCTGCCCATGGGGCAAGCAGCTGCAGGTACCCTGGCCTCTGTGGGACAGCAGGGCCTGAAGTGGGGTCTCTGTGTAAGAGTCTGAAGCCAAATAACTCCCATGATTCAGTGCAGAGGGAGGCAGCAGACTGAAGAACATTGAGCTGAGATCCTGCCACACAAAGATGGCTGTGGCTGTGAGCTGCCATCTCTGGCATCCGTCTCCACTGCACCGTCCACCAGAATAAAACATATTGATAATGAGTGGGCTGTACCATTGTTCCTCTAACGGGGGGGGGGGGGGGGGGGGGGGGGCTGGGGGATTGATGGGCTCACTGTGTAAGGACACACCTCCATGGTCCCGCACTCAAATTCCTGAACTCTTCCACCAGAGGCATTTAATCAAAGACAGACCCTGACAAGTAGAGCCGCGTGATTGGAGAACGATGGGAGGCTTTCCCGTAGTTTATTACGCCTGTAAAACACCACTTTCATCTTCCTGGGGGGGGGGGGGGGGGGGGGGTTGATGAGTGGGGAGGAAAAGCACACACAGCCTTCAGGAGCTGGAATCCATTTTCAAAAGAGATGCGGGCTTTGCTGACATTAGTTTTGCTGTTCAAAGACTGCAAGCAATGAGGTGCTCTCAACAGAGTAAACGTTAGCACTAAATGCGTTAAACTGTAACACCTGGACAGTTCCGGTCAGGAGGTTGAGTTTTAGTGGATGCTGGTTTGTGGAAGCAGGAATGGAGCTCCAGGCTGCAGCAGATGAGAGAGATCAGGGGAATGTTGAGGGTTTCAGAGAGAAAGTCTCACCGTAGCCTGCCCATCACTGTGATGCAGTCACACTGAATTAACACCAATCTCAAACACGGAAACATCAGATGGATTCCATTACTGTGGTGCTGTTCAATCACGATCGGCACGCCCAAGTGAGAGTGATGACTGATATACAATGCAGCAGACACCACTCATCCTCCACAGGGAAACTGCGCTATCAGTTATACAGTTACAATGGAGACACTCTTTACTATCCTGTATAACCACAAACTGCAGTCTGTGACAAGCAGCCTGGTCAACATTAATCTAGCCCTGAGGGCTCGTGGGGGGTTGGGGGAACCAGGATGGCCCGGGAGAGCTTGTGGAGCCTGTGAGACAGGAGTACGATCACACTGAGAGCTGCTGGCAGGGACGTGCTGAGGAGGATGACGGCTGGTGACATCGGACAGCAGTCAGCATCTGACCTCGGCTGCTGTACAGGATTTTATGTTTGTGACTCTGATAAGATGCACAGGTGCGACAGAAACAATCTTCAGGTGCAACAGAAACAATCTTCAGGTGCAACAATCTTACTGCTACGTATTTGAGGAAAGCTGGGAGCCCTGTGAGCAGGCAGAGGGGGTGTGTGGGGTCAGGGTGTGGGGGTGTGTGTGGGGTCAGGGTGCTGGGGGGGTGCCCTGGGACACACCTGCAGCTCACTAAACAAACTCATTAACTCAGCTGCTTCAGTGACAGACAGACGCTCTCGGCCTGACAGGCTGATTCCACACGAGGGCCTCAGCCGGGAGGAGCAGCAGTGAGATGCTGGCAGCGGCTGCGCAGACCCAGCCTGCACACAGAGCACTGCACCTGACACTGCCTGACACAGAGCACTGCACCTGACACTGCCTGACACAGAGCACTGCACCTGACACTGCCTGACACAGAGCACTGCACCTGACCCAGCCTGCACACAGAGCACTGCACCTGACACTGCCTGACACAGAGCACTGCACCTGACACTGCCTGCACACAGACGCTGCACCTGACACTGCCTGACACAGAGCACTGCACCTGACACTGCCTGACACAGAGCACTGCACGCCTCTCTCTCTGCAAACACAGCGCTGAAACGCAGGATCCTCTCACTGAAAACAGCCACGCCCTCACCTCACTGACTCCTCATCCTTAACCAAGGGCTCAGACAGGCAGCACTGGCCCTCTGTCAGGACTCTCAGAATAAGGCCATGCACGCGTCTTCATATTCTGAAGCCACTGCCCAGGAGCGAATTCTCAGTGTGGAAGATCACACTGGAAAGACCGCTGGAAGCACAGTCATCAGGACAGACTAACCCAAAAGAACCAGCACAGAAACAGTGCTACAGCTAAACCCATCAGGAATCTCTCATACCAAGTCACTGTGTACCTTTCCTAATGTGAACAGTGAACAGCTTGGAGTAAAAAATCCAAAATTACATAGTGCAGAATTAAGACCTGCAGGTGTGAGTGTAGAGCACAGAGTGTGAAGATGCAGGCTGCCCCCACATAACCCTCCACACCCAGCAGCTGAGAGGATTTGGAGGGGAGGGAGGTATCGCTGTTCTGTGTGTGAACGCTGGCCAATCTCTGTGTCGAAGAAGGCCAAGGCGGCCCGTGCGGTCGTACCTCTTGGTTGCTGGTGTTGAAGTGCTTTCCTTCCTGGAGCCGGAGGGAGATGGCAGGGTGCTGCTCTTCTTTGGTACGACTGTGCCGTTGTTGACCGTGGGCCTCAGCGGTAAGGCTGGCACCATGGGCCTGGCTATAAGGCAGACACACCAGCAGGGGGTGAGATCACTGACCTGACGGGTCTCCTTACAGAGAGCAATGCTGAAAGGTTAGTGAGGACTCCGGCAGCCAGAGAAAGTATCTTCACTCTAAGCTATACATCGATGGCACATGTAATGGTTTCATGCAAATGAAATAAATCACTTAACCAGCCCTGCAATTCTATATATCTGTGAGCATAGCAATGACGTTGGAGTAAACAATGACATGCCAATCCTGCCCTTTGTGCTGTGGGAGTTAGTGAGGATGAGTAACAGAGAGCTGAAAGATGAAGCCACATCACTGTGGCTGCATCTGACTCAGACCTCAGACGTCACCATGGTGACCCACAGTGAGCCAAAAGCAGGTCTCCACGGCAGCAGCTCCTGTCCTCTCGGGGGGAACTGTTAGGGTCGGGGCAGTCATGGGACTTTGTACTGGGCCACAAAGCCTCAGTCTATAGGGTCAGAAGACAGACTTCACCTCCCACACAAACACTGCATCCAGGCCCTCATCACAGAGTAGCTGGTAATGAGTCCCTCTGTGTGGGAGAGGTCTCACATCGTTACACCTGCACCTCACCCACTCCCCTCTCTGCTGGGGAACAGGGGAAACTCAACATTCATCACTGCAGACCCTCGGTCTTTACTGCCAGCTTCAGCTTCAGGTCTCAGTCCTGCATACCTGCATAAGCAGGTAGGTCTGAGTGTGAGGAGCTCTGGGGGGGGGGGGGGCACCTGGGAGCAGGTAAGCAGGCCGAGAGGATAAGGAGAAAGTGCAGGATATCAGCATGTGCAGCAGCAGGGAGCCCTCAGCATTGTCAGGCCGGGGTTTAGTGTGAGAGACACTGTGTGGAAACACAAACAGTCAGCCGTTCAGCGAAGTGTCCTCAGCCTGTGGCCCTGTGGGACGTTCAGAAATCCCAGGGCTCAGAGCGTCACTGCGGTCATGCCTGACTCGGTGAACACATGCACTGCCCCGCGTGAAACACAGCTGGCATCCAGGCTGTACCACACAGGTGAGCTTTGGTCACATGACTAAGCAGCCGCATGCACTCGTACCCGTGACGGTGATCAGCAGGAGCCTGGTGGCACAGCCACGTCACCTGGGCACAGCTTACCTGGCCTAGCACTGCTCTCTGACGGAGGAGACTTTCTCACTGCTGCCTGGTCTACACATACCCAGAGGGAGAGACAGAGAGAGGGAGAGGAAGAGATAGAAGGAGAGGGAGAGACAGAGAGAAGGAGAGGAAGAAAGATAGAGGGATGGAGGAGAGAGGGAGAAACAGAGAGAGGGAGAGGAAGAAAGAGAGAGGGAGAGAGGAGAGAGGGAGAAACAGGGAGAAAGAAAGGAAGAAAGAGAGAAGGAGAGGTAAAAGAGAAAGGAGGAGATGCATGGAGATGCAGAGGCTGGGAGGGAGGGCAGGTTGCAGTGAGGCGCGAGGGATGGGGGGGCAGCGGGACCACAGGGGTGCTGAGTGATGCTGGGGTTCAGCTTTAGGCTGGTGCTCTCCACACCTCTCTCACCCACCCCCCATTCATTCTGAATATCAGCCTAATACAGTATATCTCTAAACTGTTTCAAGCCTGAGATACTGATGTCTCAGCACTATGCACTGTAGCATCAGTCAGTATGAAGAGGAGTGTGTGCGTGCGTGCACGCGAGTAGGTATAGGTGTACATGTGTGTATGTGTATGTATATGAGTGTGTGTGTGTGTGTATGTGTGTGTGTGAGAGAGAGAGAGAGAGTATCTATGAGTGTGTGTGTGCACGTGTGTGTGTGTGAGTGTATATATGAGTGTGTGTGTGCGTGTGTGTGCACATGTGTGTGTGTGTGTGTGTGTGTGTGTGTGTGTGTGAGTGTATGTGTGTGTGCGCAGCAGGGCTAGGGGGCACTGTACCTTTGGTGGGCCCCCTCCTGGTCCCCATGGCCTGCTGCTCCTCGGAGAGGTTGAGTCTCCGCACCACGTCGGCCAGAGCGGATTTCAGCAGCTGGATCTCGTCCTCCTGCATTTGCACCCGCTGCTCCAGTGCAGCAATGCGGTCACTCATCTCCATGCTGCTGGCTGCTGATGCACTGTCATCTGCAGGAGGAGAGAGACGCTGTTACACACCACAGGAGGAGAGAGACGCTGTTACACACCACAGGAGGAGAGAGACGCTGTTACACACCACAGGAGGAGAGAGACGCTGTTACACACCACAGGGACCAGGAGAGACACTGTTACACACCACAGGAGGAGAGAGACACTGTTACACACCACAGGGACCAGGAGAGACACTGTTACACACCACAGGAGGAGAGAGACGCTGTTACACAGCACAGGAGGAGAGAGACGCTGTTACACACCACAGGAGGAGAGAGACGCTGTTACACACCACAGGAGGAGAGAGACACTGTTACACACCACAGGGACCAGGAGAGACGCTGTTACACACCACAGGAGGAGAGAGACACTGTTACACACCACAGGGACCAGGAGAGACGCTGTTACACACCACAGGAGGAGAGAGACACTGTTACACACCACAGGGACCAGGAGAGACGCTGTTACACACC
>NC_050594.1:261118-283618 GCF_013368585.1 Megalops cyprinoides | reverse complement strand
AATATTGGATTGATTTCAAAGGCCTGCTCCTTACCTTGCCTTAAAAGCACTTGCATCCATTTACCTGCAGATCTATTAATCCCCTATAACCCACCTAGATTACTTCATTCTTAAGAGGCTGGCTTGCTGGTGGTTCCAAAACCAGAAAAAAACTAAATCTGGTGATAGAGCCTTTTCATACAGAGCTCCTCCACTGTGGTATAGCCCACACTAGGAAGTGGACAGGCTTGGGAATTGGGCACAATCTCAGTTTTTAAGCCTTTACAGTAAGTCTTACAGTCACATTGGGTCCCCAGGAGGAGGGTAGCTCAGGGGCTCTGCTGCTATGAACTGTCGTTGCAGTCCCCTCATTTCCAGTTGGACTGTCTCCTGCTTCTAGCTGCTTCTCACCATAACAGTGCAGGACAATCTCTTTACTGTCATGGCCACAGCTCCTAACCTTTCCTATCACCTCTTTCCACGCTGCCCTGCTGAGGCTACCTAATGTCACGCTGCCCCACAACTTACTGCACCCAAATTCCCTATTCATCCTTTTCCCTCCATCTGTCTGCTCCTGGGGCACCACCACCCGCTGTATTAACTGGCCACAACAAACATGATGCCTGGACCATTGCTGCACCAACCAGCATCAGAAGGAGTGTCCCCACTCATAACCTGCCTGAGAATACCACGCCTCCCCCGCCCACCCCACTGACCATGGAGCAGAACTGTTGTGATAAGCTGATGCCTTTTATGTGTTTTTCCAATATTATCTTTTCCATTGTTTTCCAGGAGTCTGTCACCCACCTATTCCCAGCGAATGGGAATGATTTTCCTGTTTTTTTCCCCCCAGTTTGCCTGGGTTTTCTGGTTTTTTGAGTCTCTGGAAAACGCAATGTTCTACATGTACATCGCTTTGTCTCGATTGTAAAAATGTGTTTTAACAAATGAAATTGATTGAATCATCTTAATCATCATCTCAGTTATTAATTCTGCACATTGTCCCCTCACATGCAGTTAGTCTGTCCTGGTGAAGCCCAACTCCGCCCGGCTGCTTGCCTCTGAGGGCTACTAACGGCAGAATCCACAGCAGATTGGACCAAGACCTGCAGCAACTGCAGAGAAACAAAGAGCCGTGCTGTGATCCATGTTATGCATTTTACACCGCCATAGAGATCTGCTGGTTTGTACTCTTTCAACCACTGACCCGTTCAGGGAAGGGCCCCCATCTGACCGTTCTCACTGGGGGCTGACTGCTGCCCATCCTGCTCAGCTGTTGATTGGCTGCCGTGCAGCATGCCCTCCCTGCTCAGCTGCTGATTGGCTGCCGTGCCACGTGCCCATCCTTCTCAGATGCTGATTGGCTGGCTTTTGGAATGTAAACAGATCAGTGATGAAATAGCACTGCAGAGGACCATGCCACGACCACACCAATAACACGGCCAGACTTCCAGACACAACAGCACAGCTGAAAGAGGGCAGCTGCTACTGCCAACAGAATGTTTGTATCTGTGTAATGCACGGTCAACGCCATCATCGGCTGCAGCTGTCCTGGCCTGTGGAAAATCCAGCCTTTTACAATTCCCTGAGTGACTCACCTGTCAAACATCTCCCCTCATTAACTTGAAGTAATTAATGAGCGTGGAGTGACCTGGCTGGTGATTGAACATTGATTACGGCTCATTCCAAAGGCTTTTCGGTTTAATTGGATTTTCTGACACATTCCTATTGACCAGCTGTATGTGTCAATACCAGTTTCAGGGTCAGTTGCTGGGGACTGTTTCACTGCAGTAACAGAAACAGAAAATACCCTTATCACACACCATATGTTTAGTCTACAGAAGTGAAGCATATAGCTAGTCACGGAGATGATGAATATTCTTTGTTTCATTCTCTGGACCAGGTTAAATTTATTCAATTTTCACCCTGAACAACACACTAACAGAAGTGTTATTTTTGCTTTCCATTTTTATAAAACTGTGCTGAATTTGTTACCACTATTAAAAGAGACTGTTCAAGAAACAAAATTTCAAACCATAACACTTTAGATTTGTTAGTTGAATGTTTTGGTAAAATACATTGTTATCAAATGCATCAGTTTCTCTGTTTTTACTCTTGGTGCCAACGGAGGAATATAATGCCTAGGAAAGGAGGATTCACTGGAAACAGCCCTGTTCACAGCCCCCAGCACCCAGCAGAGACTAGCAACCCTCTCTGCTGATTTTAGCTCAAACAAAGACACACAGACTTCTTCAAAGCCTTCAGATATGAATCTGGCTTCAGAGACAAGATTTGCATATGTCCTTATTTTGTCTTTTTATCAGAAACCATCTCACTGTATCTCCCCCCCCCGTCACAGATCTCCCACCTCCCTCCCTGTCTGATCTCTCCTTTATTCACGGACTCTTCCTCTCACTCCCATGTCTTCTGTACCGTTACCTTATTTCTCTGTGAGGGGCTCTGCTGTCCTGTCTGTTTTAATCAGAGGGCCCATCTATCATGCACTTCAGCCCAACCCCCCCCCCCCCCCCCCCCCCGCCGGCCCCTCCCTCTTAATGCACAGCTGAAGATGGTGTTCTGGAGCAGCAGGCATCTGAGTTAATGGACCCGTGTTAAGTCCTGCTTTGCTGATGGTGCTCAGATGAGTGCAGAGACAGCTGGTGGCTCAGGCCGCTCCACTGTGGAGGCAGGGCGATCACACCCTATCCTCTCCACACAACTCTCCTCCTAACCCCCCCCCCCCCCATGTCCCTTCTCCATGGGCTGGTCCCCTGCCGTCTGCGGGTTACTGTGCCCCCCGATTCCTCCCTGCCCCGCGGAGCGCCCCCTAGCTGTAGGAGAGAGCACTGCTTTATTGAGATTTGGTTGCAGTGAGGCTTCATTAATAATGCAGCTCCCCTCTCTGCTTTTGGCTGCGGCTGCTAGCTGACTCATGCTGCCATACTCCTCCTGACAGTGAGGTGAGAGGAGATGAGGACCTCAATATGGCAAATTAAATACCACGAGCGCTCACAGCAGGACTCCAGACACACTTTAATGAGGATCTTTATAACTTTGGCAACCCAATTGCTTTTTATATTATGAAACTCTGTGCTGTAATCAATGTGTAGGACCCTCTGCTTAAAAGCGTACATCAGACAAAGGAAAACCCAGCATGCCATGTGTCCTCAGTGTGGCCATGAGCAGACTCTGACAGCGAAACATAAGAAACAGTGTCCACAGGCCGTGTGTGAGCATGTGCTTATCAGTTTGGGTCTCCCAGACCTGCTCAGTGTTTTCCCACAGGAGAGTCCTGCAGGGAATCAAACATGGGACTGGCTGAGAGATTGGACCTGAACTGAACTGAACTGAAGTGAACGGCTCTGGCTCTCCCCTGGGAGGGGGGAGGGATTAGTACTGGCTCGCTGCCCGCCCCTCTGCTCCTCTCTCCCACAGAATAGCCAAGGTCATAGGTTGCGGAGGCCATGTACGGCAAGCCAGCTGAACTGAAATAGGGACAATTCCAACTCCAGTTCTTTTGGACACCATCAGGCTTCAGGGAGTTTAAGAGGAAAAAATCCAATTTAATCCCAGCTGTCAGAAAGAGGTGTGTCTGCCTGAAAGAGGCTTATTAGCTAATGAAGGAGCAGATTACATGGATGCTGGCAAAAGGGCTGCCTTCTGGTTAAACGGGGCTTAGGCCTATGAATAGAGAAGACAGAAAGGGTGATTCACACATGCCGGCCTCCTCTGCAAGAAAACACCCATCAGCCACTAGCTACACTGCCAGGCAGTGCTGGGTACACCGCTAGCTACACTGCCAGGCAGCGCTGGGTACACCGCTAGCTACACCGCTAGCCACACTGCCAGGCAGCGCTGGGTACACCGCTAGCTACACTGCCAGGCAGCGCTGGGTACACCGCTAGCTACACTGCCAGGCGGCGCTGGGTACACCGCTAGCTACACTGGCGGCGCTGGATACATCGCTAGCTACACTGCCAGGCGGCACTGGGTACACCGCTAGCTACACTGCCAGGCGGCGCTGGGTACACCGCTAGCTACACAGGCGGCGCTGGGTACACCGCTAGCTACACTGCCAGGTGGCGCTGAGTACACCGCTAGCTACACTGCCAGCTACACTGCAAGGCGCTGGGTACACCGCTAGCTACACTGCCAGGCGGTGCCGGGTACACTGCTAGCTACACAACTAGGTACCTCCAATTGCAAAACCCCACCTTCCCCACAGCCCCCATTCAGACCTGTATCAGGTTTCATAAAGGTATCAGGTTTCATACTAATCCCCCCCCTAAACTCATCCTCTCGGCCACACCCTCACTGCCAAACCCCACCCACCCTCAGCCACACCTCCTCCTCCAACACAGAGCAATAGGAGAGTGGGGGGAGGACGTGGCCCTCATCAGAGCCGCACAGATGGGCCCGGGGCAGAGGATTAGCCCCCGATCTCAAGCTCTGCTTATTTTATGGCCTGCGGCTGGATTACAGCTGCCTCATATGCAGCCCTTACAGCTACAGCTACACACACACACACACACACACCACACACTGTGTGGCACAGCAACACTGAGGGGGGCTGTGTGTGTGTGTGAGAGAGAGACACAGAGACTGTGTGAGTGTGTGTGTGAGAGAGACACACACAGAGTGTGTATGTGTTTGTGTGTGAGAGACACAGAGAGTGTGTGAGTGTGTGTGTGTGTGTGTGTGTGTGTGGGTGTGTGTGTGTGTGTGTGTGTGAGAGAGACACACACAGAGTGTATGTGTTTGTGTGTGAGAGACACAGAGAGTGTGTGAGTGTGTGTGTGTGTGTGTGCGTGTGAGAGACACACACAGAGTGTGTATGTGTTTGTGTGTGAGAGAGACACAGAGAGTGCGTGAGTGTGTGTGTGTGTGTGTGTGTGTGTGTGTGAGAGAGACACACACAGAGTGTGTATGTGTTTGTGTGTGAGAGACACAGAGAGTGTGTGAGTGTGTGTGTGTGTGTGTGTGTGTGTGTGAGAGACACACACAGAGTGTGTATGTGTTTGTGTGTGAGAGAGACACAGACAGTGCGTGTGTGTGTGTGTGTGTGTGTGTGTGTGCGTGTGTGTGTGTGAGAGAGAGAGAGCGAGAGACACAGAGAGTGTGTGAATGTGTGAGAGAGAGTGAGAGAGAGAGAGACACAGAGAGTGTGTGAGTGTGTGTGTGTGTGTGTGTGTGTGTGTGTGTGTACACAGGTGGGGGTGCTATGTTGGAAACCCGGGTCCTGTCTGTAGCTAGGCATGGCTCTCCAAAATGAGCAAAATGAGCAAAATGAGCCGGCAACCCTGGAAGCACAGCAGTGTGGAACAGTATGTGACCTCTGACACTGCGGACAGACTGCTGTTGTATCCCCTGTTCCACAAGGAAATATGCATTAAAATGCTAGAAACCCATGTCAAACATTATGTGCACTGTGTTATGGAGTGGAATCCTGATATTTGCACACACACACACACACACACACACACACACACACACGCACGCACGCACACACACACACACACACACACACACACACACACACACACACACACACACACACACACACAGACACCCCTAATCTCTTCCAGGCCTGGATCATACGTGCATCCCCTCTCCTGCTATGAGCAGGTGAAACCCACCTAGTGATGGGACCCCTCAGTCCCGACAGCACCAGTGCCATGCCCCCACCCTCTCCTCTGTCCCTCAGCACTCTGCATGGAGAGGGGCCAGGCCTGACTGTGTGTCACGCCCTCTCTCCTTTCCAAACGGCTGAAGGAAAGCACGCCTGACTGAGCCGGAGAGCAAGGAGGCCAGAGAGGAGGAGGAGGAGGAGGAGGAGAGGAGGAAGAGAGGCCCGCTGACTCAGCCACAGCTGGAAGAAAACAGCTCCAACAGCAACAGCATGCAGATCTGTACAGCAGGAGGCTGAACACAGCCTGTGTCCTGACTCAAGCCCGGGCAGCACTTTCTCTGGGTGAGGCACTGCTTGTCTTACCGATTGGACTTTTTAAAGAGCCGTATGGCGCTGTAAATCAAGGCTGGGTCAGCTAGCAAAATCAGCACACAATGTACCATTCTGCTCCCTCCAACAAACAGGGCATTGTGTCAAACAGCAGAAAGCTTGGGACAGAGAGCCAGGGCATCTTTGTTTTGTTAAAGGAGTGACAGTGTTGCTCTTTGTATTTTCTGACTAAATGAGGTGTGATTCACTCGGTGTAAACACTGCATGGGTATGAAAACAATCAGCGATTAATAGTGGAGCGGAAAATGTTCCGGAAAAAGTCAAAGCAGTGGCTTCTTTCGCAGCACAACTGGGATGGTGGTCAACATGTTCTGCAACGACATTCTGCCCCAGTGTTTTGTAGAGAGAACAAAAGCTATTCTTCTCATCCCTATGAGCACATAAAATCTTTAATTCTGAAAGGACTAATTCTTAAATTGCAGTAAATTCATCACAGCCAGACCTAACAGACAGAATAGTGCAGGTGAGCCTCTGATACCCTGCCACTCTTTCCACGGTAACGGCGGGCTCTGTCAGAGCTCTCTGTGGCCTGCAGTGACTGCACATGGCCTCTGATGGCCAGGTCTACTGCTAGTGTTTCTCCTCATTTTCTCTTTCTAAAGATAAGGGGGTGAGCTGAGAAAGACAAATCACCATTTTTCTCTGGAAGGTCAAACCAAAACACACAATGAAGTAAACATGCCCTCTACTTTGCTGTACAGTCATGCTTAGTAGTGGCAGCACAGCTGCAGGTCTCTGTGAGGTGAGAGAGACTCAGGCTGCAGGTCTGTGTGAGGTGAGAGAGACCTGTTAAACTGAGTCCCTGTTAAACTGAACCGGCTGGATTTACCACAGCAGGAATTCGCCCCAGCACTGTCAGCAGTCCAATCACATGCAGGGTAGGATCAGGAAATGTAGGTCAAATGTGGTCAAATATTCAGAATGTGTTTGGTATTTGTATTACTTTTTGTTCTGTTTTTCATGCAGATTGAGCACATGAACACAGCCACAGTGTGAATGGAGCCCTCGGTCCTTCCCTCCTGCTCTCTCCTTCAGAAAGATGGCTTTGTTTTCCATGGCCCTGAGGGAGACTGCACTGCATGCTGGGTACAGATGTGGCTGTGTCCTTCCTCTCCTCCTGCAGACCCTGCAAGTCTCAGCATCCTCACCCACCCAAGTGAAGGATACTCCTTCAGACTGGAACACAGATGTTCATGAAAAGGTTCACTTTCTTCCCTCTGCCACACCCACTTTGATTCCCTCACCAGGAGCCCTTTTCTGCAGCAGGTGTCTGCAGTGGCACTGCAGCCTGTGCTGGGTGCTGTGCTCCTGCTTGTACACCTTTGTTAGCTCTACCTTGGACAGGTGACTTCCTCAGGTGCTGCTCTCCTTGCCTTCACCAGGCAGCGCATTATTGCTGGTTAATGTGTCAGGCCTTTAATGAGCAGCGTCTCCACAGAGTACAGCAGCCTCTAGGACAGCCAGCTGCTCCGGCCCGCACAGACAGAGGAGAGACCCCCGGTTTGGGGCACAGGGGAAGCCCTGGTTTTTCTCCAGCTCACACTGCTTTCACTGCCCCTGATGCCCTTCCCATGATGCACCACTGCCTGCAGCTCATAGGCTGCTTCTCACCGCTGCCCCTCCCAGTGTGCACAGTCAAAGCAACAGAAACTCCTCATCCAAACATTTCTGAGAGAGTCCAGCATCAAAGGCTGCAGAGAGGAAGCCTGTAGGCCTCACTAAGCAGATCATTTACATGGTACAGCTTTTAAAATCTCATCTGAATAACCTTCTTTTCTGGGACGCAGTGCAGGTGTGTGCTGGAGCCCTCAGGCCTGAGAGCAGCTCCTCAGTGTGATATCACAGCACAGATCGGACACTCAGGTGAGGCCCAGATGAGCCGGGCGGTAGCCAGCTTGCGCGCCCACCTGCAAACGAAGCTTCAGAACAGGTGTCCCGCAGGTCTGGGGATGGACAGGGACAGTGCTGTAGCGGTGCTCTTCCGCTGCCTGCTGTTCCTGTGTGGGACGGCCCTGGAGCAGCAGGGCAGGGGTCGCGGGGGTTTTGACAGACGGGCCGATTGGTCACATGCTGCTAAAAGCCTGATGTGTGGGTTAGGGTGCCACACTTTGGCTCCAGATCGCACAGGCCCTGCTGCAGCTCAGATACAGACACTGCACATTGTACACTGAGAGGAAGCCCCTTTCGCGCTGTTATCCATCCACACCTGTTTCTTCTGCTTTCAGAGCTGAGGCTTTATAGAGTGATCCAGTGAATCTCAGTGGATATCTCACACAGCCTTTACAACATGATACGTGGCCGCAAGAGGCTGGCAACCCCCCTCAAAGTGCTACACTGCCTAGCAACATGCAAGCACAACTCTCCCAGCCTGGCGATGCCCTCTTCTGCCTGGGGGACAGGACAGAATACCCATCATTCTGTGGGGGAGGGGCTCTTCCTGGAAGCCTGGATCCCAGCATCTCTTAGAGAGACGGGCTGCTCTGTGTGATGCTGTTACATAAGCAGCATGATGTTCCCCCTCCAGGAGACCCGCTGCCTGCCCACCGTTCCACCCGAGCGGCTCAGGTTTGTGTGGCATTAACGCCTCACAACTCCCTCCTCCACAGAAGCACAGGCAGTGTGAGGTGTCAGGTTCCACACAGCCAGGCTGCTGAAGGGGGTCACATCCTGCTAATGCATCATTCAGAGGCCTGTCTCAGCCCTGCACATTGGAGATCAGCAGTAATCTGTGATTGCTAGGGTACTTCTTTTCCACAAAAAAATCAATAACAAAATTGGAATTAGGGCGAAAGAGAATAAACAAACCTTACAGAAAGCAAGACTGGGAGCTGAATACTTGCAGTGCTCCATGTAAGACCTCTCTGCTGGTCAGGTGAGTGCTCCTGGACAGGAGTGCAGGAGTACATCCACAAACTGTTGTGTCATCTAAACATTCCCAGTGAAGTGGGCGGCAGTGTAGCATAGTGGTTAAGGAGCAGGACTCGTAACCGAAAGGTTGCCAGTTCGGTCCCTGCTGGGACACTTCTGCTGTACCCTTGGGCAAGGTACTTAACCCACAATTGCCTCAGTAAATATCCAGCTGTTTAAATGGATAACATTGTAAAGAACTGTAACCTATGTAAGTCGCTTTGGATAAAAGCGTCTGCTAAATGAATAAATGTAAATGTAAATGTAAGTTAATGTAGGGCTCTAATGTCCCCCAGCACTGTGTGTGGGGTGGGGCCAGAGTGGGGCCACAGTGGGGTGGGATCAGAGCAGGGGTGGGATCAGAGCAGGGTCAGGGTCAGAGGCAGCCACCTGGGCAGGGAGAGGTACAGAGCGGCCTCACACAACTCGAGTGGCAGTCCCGCCAGCGTTACACAGGAAGCACCCAGATACTCCTTATTACCAAAAGCAACCTGAACATTCCTCCAAACCAACCTGAACAAGGTAATTTCACAGCACACCAGCCCACTGAGTCCATATCGATAAACCTTGTTTCAGCTGAGCAGTTTTTCATCCAGAACAGCATACAAACTCTCTCTTCAGCTACCCCCCACCATAATGTAAAACATAAAACCACACGTTCCATCCAGCAGCTCTCTGAATGCAGTGTCTGGGGTTTCTGGCCGTTTTCATGGTGAACAGGAAGCAGTGTGGCCCATCTCAGCCAGCGGAGGATGAAAGCAGGTCGCATGCAAATGCTCATACAGCACGGATTTCTGCACGTCTTTGATCCCCGCTGGCTGCGTGATCAAACATCTGCCGCTCCGCGCTGCTCCCCCCTCATGGACATCACAGGTTAGCCTGGTTCAGGTGGAGCTGAGGGGTCGCTACACTCAGCCAAGGAGACAGGCAGCGGAAGCACGAGAAGCTGCTCCCTCCTGCACAGTCTCAGTGGGGAGGCTCACCAATGCCTTTCATTTACAGACACTTCTGCAGCCATGAGACGGGCCGACTGAAACACGCTCTGCAGCTGTAAGTGTTACTAGCAATGAGGGAGATACTTATTCAACAATTTATGTACTGAACAGTATTAATGACTGCACCAATGAGCCAGCCTGAGGCACAAGACTCAAACCTGTGACTAAACAGAGACTTTTCTTTGTAAATAAAATATTCTTCAATTAACTTTGAGGAATGGATGAGCAAAGAGGCAATTACTATCCTGAAGTGCACTCTGGGAATGTTCTATCAGGATGAGTATTGGTCCACAACAACCAATCTGGATAAGAAACTGCTCCAATGTCCAGTCCATTACACTAATGACCGAAAAAGGCATCCATCTCATGTAACGGGGTAGCTGTGAGATCCTCAGCAGAGCTAACGCAGCGAGGCCTCCTTCAGCGGCGTGTTCTCCCTGTGTTCTCCCTGCTGTGTGCAGAGGCACGCGTGTCTTGCTCCCTTGCAAGCTTGCTGAGGTTGGTGACCTGGTCTCCCACCACTACTTCAGACACTCGACACCACACCGACTGTTCTAGAACAAATGACATCACCTCAGCTGGGCACGGAACTATGGGATGACCTCACAGGGCTTACACGGTAACGCTCACCTAATTAATCACAAAGCTGGAGTCCGAACCAGCAACTGTGCATGAGGGAGAGCAGATTCGCTAAGCTTACCCTCTTACTTTTAAGAATTAATAGAGCATAAAATAGAATAAGGGTGCTTTCACACTAGAGATTTTGGTGCGGACCCGAGTTGAGCTGTTAGTTCGGTTCGTTTTGTTGATGTGAAAGCTGTTTCTGAACTCAGGTGCGGACCGAGGGACCGTACCCAGGTCCTCCAGAAAACGAGTGTCTGGGATACGGTTCACTTGAACTCCAGTGCAGTTCGCATTTGGTGTGAAAGCTATCTGATCTAACACCAGGAAGTAAATGCTATTGATGACGTGCAAGTTTGTCACACCTAAAAATTATTCAGGGAACAATTGCAGGTAGCCACACTGTTCGCTCACCTTGAGGGTATGTGTGTATGCTCTGCAAGCAAAGCTGCAAATTCATTTCGCATTGCCGCCTGTTTCCGCAAAAACCTCCTTATCCGACCAGCTTGTATCACTCTCAGACAGTGGGACGCATTTATGGCATAGTGAAAATGCCAAACACGGTTATTTTGGTGCTGACACCATATTAACAAAAAGAATAAGAAAACAAATATAGGATAGTGTGGCTTTCCATTTTGCCTCCTGTTGCCTAGCGACATTGGTAAATAAAAGCTGCTCGTTCCTTACGTGTTGACGTAAACGAACATAGTTCGGACCAGGTGTGGAAACAGTCTAAAAGAGAACTATGACATTTGGAGAGATTATGTGCATATATTCCCTGGCCTCTGATGGCCTCACAGCTCCACAGACATCAGAGGGTCTCTGAGCTGCGAGTATCTCGTACCGGACAGGGCAGGGCAGGGCCAGGCTGGGCAAGGCCGGGCAGGGCCGGGCGGGACCAGGCTGTCCCACTCGTGCCTCTGCTGTGGCCCCACACTGCTCTCAGACAGAAACAGGTGGAAATGGCACCTCACAGTCATGGGAAACGGTGTGTTCCAGTGCGAAAGAAACAGGCTGGCACTCAGAACACTGCCCTGCTATCCTTAAGAGAGATACCCAGTAAACATCCAAATATATAAATGGATCATATGTAAAATTGCAAGCTGGGATAACAGAGTAATAGCTCTTAAAATGAACTTTTAATATCCACTAAATGTCCATAAAGCATATTTTAGAAACATGAAATATACTGTCACAATAACAGGGTTTATTAATACTGAAACATACCACCAGCTGTTGTAATGTAGAATAAATTACAAATGTATTAAGTGGGATAACCAACTTCCATCACAACACGAAGAGTCAGGATGATTTTAAAGGACATTTTAGAAAGTAGGTGTCATGACCTCAAAACGTCATCATGGATCCCTAATAGCAATGGATTTATCTGTGGCACATCTACAGGTAAAGCACCTGCTGAAACAGGCAGGCCTCACCTGCGCGTGTATGTGAACACGCTCCCTGCCCACACCTGTTTTTCAGGTACTGTGGGCAACATGCCTGCATGTGAAAACCTCGCGCACTGCACTGCAGCACCCTCACCCCGCTCTGCACGGCACAACCCCGCAAACTCCCAAACACTCTCTCTACCAGAAAACTGATCCAGGCACAGTCCTCTAGCTCCAGAGAGAGGACTGCAACCGGGCTGCTCGTCTAACTTCCCCTCTGACGTCTGAGGCACAGTTCAGGAAGCACAGTGCTCTTTACATTATGCCTGCTGAGCAGACGGTCTTAACCAGAGCAACTTACATTACAGCTTTAACATGTTATACTTTTATACAGCTGGAGATTTACTGAGGCTATTTGAGTTAAGTTCTTTCCCCAAGGCAACAACAGCAGTGGCTCACCTGGGAATGGAACCAGCAACTTTTGGGTGATGACCTCAGCTTGTTACCACGACGCCTCACTGCTACCCTGCTTATTACCACGACGACACACTTGCATTCAGTCAACGCACTTCAGTGGATCAACCCTCAGTGCAGCAGGAGAACAGCGAGCAGCAGCACAGGAACAGCGATCAGCAGCACAGGCACAGCGATCAGCAGCACAGGAACAATGAGCAGCAGCACAGGAACAGCAAACAGCACAGGCACAGCGATCAGCAGCACAGGAACAGCGAACAACACAGGAACAGCGATCAGCAGCACAGGAACAGCGATCAGCAGCACAGGAACAGCAAACAACACAGGCACAGCGATCAGCAGCACAGGAACAACGAGCAGCAGCACAGGAACAGCGATCAGCAGCACAGGAACAGCAAACAACACAGGAACAGCGATCAGCAGCACAGGAACAGCAAACAGCACAGGAACAGCGATCAGCAGCACAGGAACAACGAGCAGCAGCACAGGAACAGCGATCAGCAGCACAGGCACAGCGATCAGCAGCACAGGCACAGCGATCAGCAGCACAGGAACAACGAGCAGCAGCACAGGAACAGCGATCAGCAGCACAGGAACAGCGATCAGCAGCACAGGCACAGCGATCAGCAGCACAGGAACAACGAGCAGCAGCACAGGAACAGCAAACAGCACAGGAACAGCAAACAGCACAGGAACAGCGATCAGCAGCACAGGAACAGCAAACAGCACAGGAACAGCGATCAGCAGCACAGGCACAGCGAGCAGCAGAACAGCGAGCAGACCTTATTGGAGATTACTGGGGTGTCACTGAATGTAGATAAGCAGCACCACTCTGAACACCCTCTTGAGTGAAGCCAAACTGACTCCTGCATTTTCTATGCACCACCCTGTCATGGTGCAGGCTGATGGCCCCGTCTGACTCTCCAATAGCTCTGTTTGACTCCTGATCCTCCAGGACTGGGCAGATGCTGTCAGTGAAACCACAAAACCAGCAAACGCAATGTGAAGCTCCTGCCTCTTCTATTCCCCTGTCCCTCCCACCTTCACTTCCTGTTGGGCTTACTGTGATACGGTGATCAGTTTAAGCCAGTTTTCTCTGAAAAATGCAGCCCTGTGCTCTGCGCTCTGCAATAAGCACGGCCACAGAGAGGTGGCACCGCTCGAGAAGCTGGTGGCTAACACACCCCTGTGAAGCACTGCGTGAAACAGGGACAGCAGGACAGGAACATGCAGCAGTGAGGGAGGAGAGGAGACTGTGGCTCAACAAGACTGTGAGAAACCAGAAAGCTGCATGTCTGTCTCTAAAATACAAATAATTCCTTTTCTGAGCTACATGAAACAGCAGCCAAAATGAAGATCTTTCTCTTGTCTGAGTCACCACCTTTTCCCCCATGGCAGTCAGCTGTGCAGAAAGCCAATCTACCCTGAGCGGATCAAAGGCAGGAACTCTCAGCAGAACTCCGCCGTTTCAGGCCAGCTGCGCGGCACAGACACAGCGCAGCCCAAAGTCCTCAACAGACGCAACGGACAGGATCACAAGCAGAGCAGACACACAGCGGAGGAAGAGGCTGGTTTACCGTTACAGAACTGCAGCAGGGAGGAGGTGTCATACAGGCTGCTGTAGCTGGAGAAGCCGTCTTCCATCCTGGAGCTGAGCGATCCCTCGCTCCCTCTTTCCTCTCAGTCTCTCTCACTTTCGCTTGCCTGCCTCCTCCACTCTTCCTCCATTCAACATCCACTTTTCCTGGGTTGGCCTGCCAGTGTCAGTTACCATGGCAACCCATTCACTCCGATTATGTCATGTGAACACGGCTCCCTTCTTTCTCAATGGACTGTCGGCAGAGGCAGCGGGGAAACGGGAGGGAAATTTTTGGGGAGAAGTTAAAAGGAGGGATTTTTTGTGCGGTTTTCGTTGTCCCTCTCTCTCCAGCTCTCCTCTTTGATCCTTCCCCTCTCTCTGTGTCGGCAGCTGCTCCCTTAAACCGCCTCCTGATCTCTACAAGGAAAACAGCTTTGAGAAGCTTGAGCTGTGAGAGGAGGGCTGGCCCCGCGACTGTGACTGTGTGTGTGTGTGTGTGTGTGTGTGTGTGTGTGTGTGTGTGTAGACACTCTGCAGAGCTGCCAAACAGCCCTCTCCAGTTCCGGCTCAACAGTAAATGTGGACCAATAATAACTCAGGGGGCTGAGCCTCTTTCAAAATACAGCCCTTCCCCTCCGCCAGGGGGGGTGGAGAGAGGGGGGAGGGGGAGAGAGAGAGAGAGAGAGAGGGAAAGAGAGAGAGAGAGGGAAAGAGAGGGGGGGGGGGGGGGCACATGCCTGAAAGCCTTTAAACCAAGGCAAAGAACAGGGAGAAAACAAGAGACAGGAGGAATCCAGGCAGAAAGCAGCACTGAGGGTGGAGGACGGAGGGAAGGCAGGAATCAGTGGAGTAACAGCCTCCATTTGCAGGACTGTCTGTAAGCCTTCAAGTGCTGAGGAAAACATACGGAAGTCAAGAAAACTACGCGAGGTCAGCGCTGTTGGGGACTCAGCGATGAAGAGGAGAGCCCACAGACTCACCTCAGCACACACACACACACACACACACACACACACCTCTCACACACACACACACCTCTCACACACACCTCAGCACACACACACACACCTCTCACACACACACACACACCTCTCACACACACACACACCTCTCACACACACCTCAGCACACACACACACACACACCTCTCACACACACACACACACCTCTCACACACACCTCAGCACACACACACACACCTCTCACACACACACACACACCTCTCACACACACACACACCTCTCACACACACCTCAGCACACACACACACACACACACACACACACACACCTCTCACACACACACACACCTCTCACACACACACACACACACACACACACCTCTCACACACACCTGCCCACTGCCTCTCCACAGCCTCACACTGCCCATCCTGCGAGAGAGAGCACCAAGAAACTCTTACTGAGAGAGAGGCAGAGAGGATGGAGAGAGAGAGGATGGAGAGAGAGAGGATGGAGAGAGAGAGGATGGAGAGAGAGAGGATGGAGAGAGGACTTTTACTGCAGAACAGACCCCAGTGCTGAGCTTTAGAGAGAATCGCAGCCAGTCGCTGGGCGGCCGGCCCACGGGATGGGCAGCTTGCCAGGGGAGCGCGGATTTGGGACTTTTTGTCTCCCAAATAACAAAACAAGTGACATCATATCTTTCCCCTCCTTTAATTCCATCCAGCCAAATGAGCCAGCACAATCAGCGCTCCAGCACCCAGTTGCTGCTCGCGGCCTAATCTCTCTTTAGGCAGACAGCTCTAGCCCTTTAATCATCAAAGACGAGGAGAAGCCGGGAGGGAATAGAAGAAAAGTCAGCCTCTTCGTTTTGGCAGCGCCCATACAGAGCAGCCACTGGGGGGAAACCTCTTTCAATTATTCATAGGCTTGGTGGGGCGGTGGGGGTTGGAGGGGGGCTGCGCACAGCCCAACTGACTCCCTGGTCTATAGTTACCCCGGCAGCCCCACTGCTGCCCTATAGCAGACAGAGGCCCTCAGACGCAGACTGAATCTACCAGGCTGCTGAGGTTCTGCTGGCCGTGCGACTCCTGGCCGCTTCTCCCTCTGCAGGCCGGCAGGCATACAGCCAGCCTGAGGGGCGTGACTCTCCCCAGCCAGCCTGAGAGGCGGGGGGCACAGGCCTCTCTGCACACGAATATGGTCTCACTGCTGAAGGCCTGTGTGTCAGAGGGATCAGAACTCCTCTGAGTCATGCGCTCACGTGGACTGGGCCCTGTACACTGCGTATGACTTCATGCTGTTACTCAGACAGAGATCACACCAGTGATATCTGTCCATAATTTCCCATCAGACATTTCTGCTGCTTTTTGCAAAATATGTCATGACTAAACTGAGAAGCCTGGTATGACCAACTTCTCACAGACCTATCATACCCCATTATTTTACCAGGAAACAAAGTAAGGGGTTAGCCTGCATACCCCAGGCACCTGTCAGAAGGCTATCAGACTTAGCAAGGTTAACCTGACTAACATCTCTCTTGACCGAAAAAGGCTGTGCATAATATTCTGGTCATAGTAAAACTTGTATGAATCAGCTTCTTTGTGCTTGGAGGACACGAGTGACCGGGTGGCTGTTTGGCCAGTGGCATGCTGTGAGGGACAGGCAGTCAGAGCCCCGCTGCAGTGGCATGCTGTGAGGGACAGACAGTCAGAGTCCCGCTGCAGTGGCATGCTGTGAGGGACACAGGCAGTCAGAGCCCCGCTGCAGTGGCATGCTCTGAGGGACAGACAGTCAGAGCCCCGCTGCAGTGGCATGCTCTGAGGGACACAGGCAGTCAGAGCCCCGCTGCAGTGGCATGCTCTGAGGGACAGGCAGTCAGAGCCCCGCTGCAGTGGCATGCTCTGAGGGACACAGACCTAAGCTGCAGCAGATCGCTGCAGTGTTGATCCCAGTGGGAGCTAGATGGGGTCTTGGGATTTAGCACAACCAGAAGTAGAGCTTTGACAGTAAGGAGGATGACCTCTTTGTGTGCTGTGCCATCTGCTACAGTGAAATGTGTTTGCGTGTGTGTGGGGGAGCTCCCAGCGTTTCCACGGTGCACACAGCAGCATGCCTGTGACTGCAGCACTGCCCCTTACCCTCCAGGGTCTCCAGCAGTCAAAAACTCCTACTGCAGGAGCACTACTCAACTCACCTTCTCACTCTCTGGGGGACAGCGGTAAAGCATAGTTATTGTAGGCACAGCTCAGTCAGTGAGTGAGTGAGTGAATGAGTGAGTGAGTGAGTGGTTGAGTGAGTGAGTGAATGAGTGAATGAGTGGGTGGGTGAGTGAGTGAATGAGTGGGTGGGTGAGTGAGTGAGTGGGTGGGTGGGTGAGTGAGTGAGTGAGTGGGTGGGTGAGTGAGTGAGTGGGTGGGTGGGTGGGTGAGTGAGTGAGTGAGTGGGTGGGTGGGTGGGTGAGTGAGTGAGTGAGTGAGTGGGTGGGTGGGTGAGTGAGTGAATGAGTGGATGAGTGGGTGGGTGAGTGAGTGAGTGAGTGAGTGAGTGAATGAGTGGGTGAGTGAGTGAGTGAGTGAGTGGGTGAGTGAGGGCAGAACTGCCTCTGATTTCCAGCACAGAATCACGCTACACATTTCAGAAAATGAGGGTTCAGCTAAATCCATTTCTCACTCATGCAGGCTCCGGGGACAGGACAGTGAAAGCAGTAATACCCTGCAAGGAGGTCATCACCTCTGTGCTGCATAATAACGACACGGAGGAGAGAGAGATGAGAGACCCGACAGCCTGGCCTTCAGTCCAGGAGTGCCAGCATGCAGCACCTGCCTCTTCACCTGCATCACTCCTGCTCTGTGGAGCTCCTGAACCTGATGAAACATTCTGCAGCCACTGTGGTGATTTGCTGCAGAATGGGGCTCGCGTAGTGATATTCTGCAACAGCTAACATATCCAATAGAAATCCAGGTTTACAGGCTCAGGCTTTGGTGAATCCAGCTGGTGTCCACACAGCTCATGTACTTCTACATTGTATTCACATTACATTCATTTCTCAGACGCTCGTATCTAAAGCAACTTTTGTGCTGGAAGTCGCTCTGGATGAGAGCATCTGCTAAATGCATGTAATGTAATGTAAATGTAACATACAGTTCTTGCCTGCTGTTCACTGTACTAATTTAATCCGAATGGAATGAAAATTAGGATTTGTAGAGGCTTTCAGATGATTGGTTCTTTCATCTGCAATGTCTTTCACTCTTTTTCAAATCCCGGTGAAGGCAGCCCAATACTGATAGGCTTATAACCAGGCAGCCCAGTGCTGATAGGCTTATGACCAGGCAGCCCAGTGCTGATAGGCTTATAACCAGGCAGCCCAGTGCTGATAGGCTTATGACCAGGCAGCCCAGTGCTGATAGGCTTATGACCAGGCAGCCCACTGCTGATAGGCTTATAACCAGGCAGCCCAGTGCTGATAGGCTTATGACCAGGCAGCCCAGTTCTGATAGGCTGATTGAATGGTAATACTAAAGGAGCCTCCAGCAGGCCCATGATTCACTGGTGACCAGGTTTTCATGTTCTCGGCTGAAGGTGAAATTCCTCATGACTCTCTCATGTGAGGAGACCTGTTCAGTACTCATTACTGCCTGCCTTCAGCTTTCCCGTTATGCCCTATACACCACACACACAGCGTTCTGAGCTACCCTCAATTCAGACACCATTTGTTTGTATTGAGAGAATATCCTGAGTGCAACTGTGGCGTATTTTACAAGCTGCTGCTCCTTCAGTGAGGTCTGTGTGGAGCAGAGAAGGCCGGGCTGCTGTCTGCCTGAAGCGGGGCCCCTGTTCTATTCTCGCCACTTTGCCACTGAAACCCGGAGCCGAGTTCTCCAGCTCTGCAGCCCCAGGCCGCCCCTGTTTGTTGTGTGTGTTGCCTAGCAACAGCCAGCGTCCATAAAAAACTGCCTGAGCTGGTAGAATATGTGTCACTCTGGATATGGGAAGGCAAACACAACATTACCTGAAAAATATATTTTAAAAACCACAAAAGACACACTGTGTGCCAGAAGCACACAGCATTCAGTGAACAGAACACGCGCCAGGTATCTGAATTTTATTAAATAAATAAAATGGTGGTGATCCATTATCAAAAATCAATGGCTCATGTAATTGGAAGAGCAGGAAAAACCATCACTTTTTTGCAGCCTCTGTACATTTCACCAAATTATACAGCCTGACGGACGAGGAAAACATAAATGTTCCAGAGCCACAGGACCTGAGAGAGACAGCGGGAGAGTGAGAGAGTGAGAGAGTGAGAGAGCGAGAGAGCGGCGAATGAGTGGACCGCAGGCCGTGTCATGTGACCAGGCTTTTCTGTGACCTGCAATGAGCAGCTAAAGGGGCAGCAGACCAGCACTTCTGCATGTTACTCACAAACGCTACCAGCAGACTGAAACGTGACCTGCTGCCTTTCAACTCAGTATCACAGCTAACAAGGCCATCGCTAAGGTGCCATCAGGGGAGAGAGCGTCAGTTTGTTTTACATAACCTATTTCCCAGCGCCCGACGTCACTCCAAATGCGAGTGTGAGGCTGTGCACAGCCCGGCAGGATGCCACGAGCAGCAGCAAAACCCTCTGTAATGAGCTTTTCACCGTTTCCACGCAGCCCGCTGGCTCTCCGCTCCCCCGAACGCACAGGGCTCAGGCCTCCTCACGCTGACACATGACCATCAGACCAAAACGGGAATCTGCCCTTGGGATTAAAATAGCATATAATCCCGCTGCTGTAAAAGGGCATTAATGAGGCTCCTGCATTAAGCAGGATGTCTACAGCCATCACACCTCCACATGTTCTCAGAGACAGACACGCATACTGCACATAAGCTTTCTCTCTCTTTATACACACACAGACACACACACACACACACACACATATGTGTGTATTTAAATGCCGACTACTGAAACCAAAAGGGCAAAAGAAAAATCAAAATTGATTTACTTAATCTGAAGGCCACACAGGCTGAATTTTTAAAGATCTGATCGATTAGGACATTCTTTCTTTTTTATGCCTTCAGTCTGTTGTGAGCAGGGATGAGTGCGGACAGATGACCCGTGAGCGAGGATCCGCAGGTAAGAGGAGAGATCGGACTGGAAGGACGCCCCCCTCAGCCTGCTATTATCTGCTTTAACAGCTGCACAGGTGCTGCAGGCTGCAGAGAGGCCGGGACCAGACGCCCACAGGCAGCCGAACCCCACAGGCCAAGGGACACTGCCTCTCAGGTTGAGCTAACACTGTGTTCACTCACTGAGTGCAGTTAAAATGGCTGGCTGTGAACGCAATGTGCCTCAGTGCACTCAGCCAAGCACACAGCGCTCAGTGCTGCTCAAAGCCCATGTCCACAGCACAAACAGCTTACGCGTAACTCTGACCAATGGAAACGTCTCCCTCTCAATCACCCACGGGGCTGACAACATGAAAGCATGCTGATTCTCAAAGCACACAAACCAGCAGAGAATTCAAAGCCCCTGATAAGATGGTGGCATATATCCATTCCTGAAACAATAAAAGGCATCAGTGCTAATTTCAGAATGACATTGCGTAACAGACACTTCTTGCACACAGGAGGCTCAGAGCAGGAGCTCAGTGAAGATCAGCAGTGGGAAAGCCTTCCAGAGACTAAGAAATGGTCCCTAGTCCAGCCAATCACAACTACACGTGTCATAGCATGGGCACACGTGTCCGGTTGCGTGTTCTTGTTTGTTATTGTACAGGCTGACCGGTCAGAGCAAGATGTCTCTCTCTGGTCACCATCATGGTGTTCTGCTGCTGTGGAGCCCCTCTGCAGGGTCTATAGGAGACCATCATGTGCAAAACAATTACACAACACAGCACTGCTGCAGCAAGACTGCCCCCTCTGGCCGTGTGTCCCAACACTCCCGGCCACTCCTCAAAATCCGCTTTCATGGGTTTGATCAGCACAGACACCTCCAGGTCACCCTCCCAGCAAACTGCACAACAACATCACATCATAACTGCCCCTGCTGCTGCCCCCGGTCCCCGCCCTCTCCGCTCGGAGCACTGACCCCTCGTGGTGCCGGTCCTCAGGCTGCTCGGGCCGCAGTAGGGGGACTCCTCTGGGATGGCCTTCATGGGCGCGGCCGGACCCCCAGCGCTCTCCGCCTCCATGTGCAACTCCGTGTCACGCTGACGAGCGAGCAGCCGGACCGACGCTGCTGCTGCGTTCTCTGGGTGACCTTACCAAACCCCCCCGTGGCACCCTGAGCTGGATGATGACATCACTAAGGCGCAGATTAGGTCCCGTAAGCCATCAGAAGCTTCAGGGAAGGGTGGAGGACAGGCTCGCAGCCAATCGACTCTTTCAGGCCTGGCCCTTACAGACAGCACACACACTGGGCCTGGGGCCAGAACCCAGGCTGCACTGCACGCAGGTTACCCTAACCCTGACCCAAAACTAACCCACACCCTGCCGTCTGCTCCCTCCAGCACCAGGACAGACAGGAGCTGTGCTGCTGCTCTCAGTGCAGCAAGGGCCCCAGGGAAATCTGCTTATGGGGAAAATTAATTATTTCAACGGCAAACGCAGCAGAGGATGAGTGGAGCCCTTGGTAATGAGCTGACGTTTCTGTTTATTGGGCATTTATTGGATTTAGGAAGATTTCCAGCACAGAGACTGGCTGTTAGTATAGCATAGGAGTACAGAATAACTGAGCTATGCTGTCCTGTATACAGTCTGGTTGGATATTCCATTAACTAGACACTGATATTCTTTTCACAGAAGGGAGTGTGTTTAAGTGTGTTGAGATGGAAACTGTGTGTCTGTCACTGCTGAAGATAAATGTGTATGATGTGCCGTATTATGCAGGAGGGACAGGACAGACAGCAGAAGCACAGGTACCACAGCAAAGCCTGCAGCATCAGAGCGTCTGAGCACCAGCCTGGCAGACAGAGTGGCACAGAACTGAACTAAAAGTCTCCTCATTTATGGGCTGTTGCAGAATGCATACTGGTGCACGAAATATAAAATATAAATATAATGTACTGTCACATGATCTTTCGATGTCACTACTTAGTTAAAACATGCTAAAGAGTAAAAAGCTCTCTTCCAACCCTCAGTCAGGGATTGCTTACTCACCTGCAGAAACAGAGCCATGTTTTATGGTTCATTAAAGTCACACAAAGTGCATCGAATAAGAGGTGAATGCTTTAGTGAAGCTAGTGAGCTGGATGACCGATTCAGTTGCGCAAATGAATTAAACAGGTGATGCTGACCCCATGTCAGCTGGGTTGAGCCAGAGAGATGAACTGGACCCCCACACGCACTGACAGATGCACACCAGCCTCCAATTCAACCTTCTCTCCACTGACTGCACTTAAGCATTCTCAGCTCACACCGGGAGGGAGGCGCTGAGCACAACACTACAGCATGGAACTGAACCCACAACCACAGGCACTGACCATCAGACCGCAGCCTGAGACGGCCCCACCCAGAGAAACACACTGCCACTGACCATCAGGGAGCCGCAGCCTGAGACAAACACACTGCCACTGACCATCAGGGAGCCGCA